>NW_005353397.1:0-13665 GCF_000412655.1 Myotis brandtii
AGATAAATCAATTACACTTCATAAGGATCATATGAGATATTTTTATTAACTTATAGTCACAGCCATATAGTCACATCTGTTAGAAGGCGAGCCTCCCTTTCTTTATGATCCTCACACATGCCATTCCCCCTGCCTGGAACACTAGTGTTTTTCACTAGAGATATTATTAATAGCTTGTTTGCAGCTAGGAATACTCACTCCTATAGAGACCCAGACCCCCAAAATTCCTCAATGTTTTCCCCTGCAATCAACTAAATTAGACATTCCCTAGTATAGGATTTTTATCTCAGGGTTCTATAAGGTTAAGCCATGTGAAGTTATCATTTTTGTGCATCAATAAAGATTGAATATCAGCGCTTCACATGGGTCAAACTAATAGTTAGCAAATACACTCATTAATGATGGTGCCAAGGTGAACATCAAAGTGTCTGTATTTAAATATTCCAGATTCCAAATGAAAGGACTATTTTCCTTATCTCAGCCTGGGTCTCCCTGGCTTATGTCTCCAAAGCTACTCAGAAGGGTCTGCTACGCCCACTGCTTCTTTCCTTTTCCTTGACTAAGATCATAAATGTTTGGGGTGCTGTGCAGAAATAACCTTTTATAGGATCACTTGTGAAAGGTTAGTATTTATAGCTAATTAGCAGAAGCCCAGCACAATGTAGATGCACAATAAATGTCCCAGAATGAATACTAAAGCACAGATATTACTTGTATCATGGAGAAAATCTTCAATTGGTTGTGATGAAAGGGCTTATGGGATGGTGGATTGGGATTTCTTTCTGAAATGAGAGTCACACTTTTTGGCTATTCATCCCTGGACCTTTATCTTTACTGTCCTGCTCCTGATACATGTAACAAATACCCACAGGATGTGATCAACACCCACTATCTGTCTCTGAACTGTCTAATCCACAGCCTTTGTCTCAGGCTTTATTGCTCATGCCACCCTTTACTCTATTTCCCAAGAAAATGGTGTCATTGGCTTCCAGTCCCTTGCCTCATCACCTGTCTATGTCTATATTTTCACCATGAAAATAACAACTAATGTTTCTCTACTAGAATTGTCTTAGATCACCCTCCTTAACAGAGACTACATTTACTCTGGTCACTCAAAATATCATCTCAGGTTGTGACCCAATTCCCAGCATCACTATGTGTCTCATGTTGTCTGATGTACTTACCTATTTCCCAGCCCCAGAGACAAGGATGACTTTTCCCCCTACCAGAGATGTGGACAGAGAAGGGGACAAGAACACAGGCCTGCCCCCTAAGGATCTTCCTTTAGCTACCAGTCAGATTCAAATGTCATCTAAATTTAGTCAAAACTGAGCCTCCACTCAGATCCCTCCTCACACTGCATATTTCTCATGCTTACCTGGAAAGGTGAAGGAAGAGAAGGCAGAAGAGAGAAATGAAGCCCAAGAACCTGGGTATTTTTCTTGGGCAAGAGCCAGATCTGCTCTAGATAAAAATAAGCTGTGTAAGAAAGTGTGCTGTGTAGTTCAAGGCCACCACAGCTATAGAGGCCAATGCACTTAGCAGGAATGCTGACTGGCTCCCAGGGAGAACTGCTTCCAGCTTTCTCCTGTAAGTATTACCTGTTTCTCCTCCCAGGACAATGAAGTCCTGTTCCCATCTCACTTTGTTTGAGTCTTTGGTCTCCTCTGGTCTACCAGCTCTCACCTCCCTCCCAATCTTTCTTTCTCCTTGTTCTGTGACACCTGTTGCATGTGGCATACAGGGTCTGAAGTCACTGCAGTACTCCTTGTGATTGTGAGGTAATTGGATAATATTACTACCTTCTCAGAAAGTCCTCAAGGTTATCACGAGGAAGTGAGGCATTCCTCTCCTGGCTGGTATCTATGTGGTCAGATAAGATGACGGCTACATTCCATCCCAACCATGTCATTCAGCCATTCTTCCATATTTGGGTACTTCCGTGGATACACTGAGGGTTGTGGCAGTCCAAAGCACTCGGCTAAAGTGGAATTCCAAATATAGTGCCTACACATGGGTTTCCAATAACCAGTCCATATGTAGTCTATCCACAGTTCAGGGCTTAGGTTCCTCTCTTTGTTTTTGGTTATTTATTTCTCCTGCCCTTTGGAAGTTTAAAACAAGTCAGAGGCATCTTGTAGAAGATGATAATGAAAGCATTCCTTATCAAAGAGAGCTCTTGTCACAAAGCACATTTTGTCATACATAGTGTATAGCACAAATAGTAATGTGTGTGGCTGCATGAGTTAGATTGCCTGGGTATAAATCTCAACTCCAACAATTTTTAGCTTTTTAAACATGGATAGGTCACTTAACTTCTCTATGCCTCAGTTTCTTTATCTATAAAATAAGAGTTATAATAGGATGTAACTACTCATAAGTCATTGTGAAGATTAAATAACTTAATGTACACATAGCACTTAAAGCAGTGCCTGGAAAAAACTTGACCAAAATAATACATGATATTATTGGTAGTAGTAGTAATAGTAGTAGTAGTGGTAGTGATAGTAATAGTAGTGGTGGTAGAAATAATGTTTAGTATTTGCCTTAGAGGAATATGTTTTCCTGCAGTGTTTCTCCTATGTGAGAACTCACTGAACCCCTTCAATATGTCCCTGAACCTCTGAATTCTCTGGACCTCTGAGACTCATTGCTTTAGCAAAAAGAGCCTAGAAGTCAGAAGACCTGGGAGTATTTGCAGTTAGGCACATACTACTAATTTATAGCATATCACAGGCCAGTCCTTGTACTAGGTTCTTCTCTTCTTACTTTATGTATTCTTCACACCAGTCCTGCAAGGTCTCCATTTTATAGATGAAGAAATAAGTTTTGACTGGTTTTAACAACTGAGCCAATGCCACGAAGCAGAAAACATGGGTCTGTCTGGAACCACTATTAAAATCCCAGCCCATGGATTCTCTACCTCTGGCACCCTTATTTCTCCTGCTTCGTAAAACTGAATACCCTTGTCGTGTCTATCTCACAGGGTAAGCATTCAAAGAGAAAGCGTTTGTGCAAGTCAGCTGTAGGCCGGGGAATGGCAGTGGGATTGGATTCATGACTCTAAGTAAAAGGAAGCACTTGGAAGAGACAGCCAGGAGATGCAGGAGATGTTAATAATGGGAGGAGACTCGGGATGCCTTCTCCAGGCAGAACCCTGGGGGCAGGTGCTGGGCTGAGTGGCATAGGCCTGTGGGCTTGTGAGGATTGCCCCTGGGCAGAGCTTCCCCTGGTGGAAGAGGGAGCAATAGCCGGCCTAGCTGCTCCCCACTCAGCCGCCTGGAGGGTCTATCAAGCAGAGTGGGCCTTCAGCACATATCAAAGTGCTCCCTATGGGCATGGAGAGGCCTGGCCTTGGAAGAGGAGCACAGTGAAACCTCCACATGGTGCCAATGTTCTCGGCTGACTCTAAGGCTGTGGAATCTGGTGTGGGACGTTGTAATAAAAACCCAGGATCTCAGTCCTGAATGTTC
The DNA here is from genome assembly GCF_000412655.1 of Myotis brandtii. Classification (NCBI taxonomy): domain Eukaryota; kingdom Metazoa; phylum Chordata; class Mammalia; order Chiroptera; family Vespertilionidae; genus Myotis; species Myotis brandtii. Next base: position 3,474 of record NW_005353397.1, read on the forward strand.
CAGGGGCAGGGTCTAACCCTGCGGGAATAAGGGAGGCTGGGGAAAGGAGCAGAAATGAGTTCCCTACTCGGGAGCACATCTGTACTCTTACTAGAACTCTGGAAAACAGTGGGGTCTGGGGAAAGAACCACACTTTGGTTCTCATTTTGATATGAGCCATTTACTTTGCTTCTTATGGCTGCCACCGCCATCTCTCACATGCTTTATTGCCATAATTCTGGCTGAGTTTCCTGCTCTGAGATTTGTTCATTCCAGTCAGGTTCACTGCAGTCCAGAGTGATTGCAGCTAATTGCTCAGAACTTTTCCCTACATACAACTCTTATGTGATTTCCCTTTGCCCTCAGGATAAAGGCCTAACACTGAACTTGGCTTTCAAGGCAATGGAGGTTCTGGATTCCTGATGACTGCTCCAGCCCCATCTCTAGATACTTTCCACTCCCTTTCCCCAGTTAAGGGTCTGTGTAATTAATACATTATGATGAATGAGTTGTTTCTAGAGTTATCAGCAATATTATCAGAATAGAAGAAGACTTCCATCATCTGAGGATGAAAACATATTACTCAATAAACACTGCAGATGGGGAAGTCAGCCTGGAGTCAAAGAAGCTGAAGTCTAGTTCACACTGAGCCTCTGTGGAATCTCCACATGTAGCTTCCAGACTCGGTTCCTTCTTTTATAAAATAGGGCCCGTGAAGTCATGACTTCTATACTCTAATAATTTTTACCTTTTCAAGATACTTCAAAGATAAATCTAACAGTACATGGAGAAACACTTTACAAATTCAAAGCAGTATTAATATATGTTCCTTGTATACCAAGATGTGCACCACTAATTACCTTTAAAATCTTTTTTTAGGTCACATAGAATCTGTACTTTATATAAAATCTGTAATAACTAAGGCTATCTTTGTATCAGGCATGGATATAAAGCACGCCAAAGAGACCTTTTCATTTTGCTGGATCTGAGAAACAGGGGTGGCTGTGAGCCCTGCTCTCCTGCTCAGCAGTTGCTGTACTTAACAGAGGGGCCTCGTGAGAAAGTCCGATAGAAGAGAGCAACTGAAGGCTCCTGACTGGGTGAAATAAAGATGGCTCTGTCTTAAGGAAATCTCGAAAAGTAATTATTTTTGTGCCACATATAATGATGGCTCTCAGAGGAAATGGATAGCATGTAAAATTTTAGAATGTGGGGTCATGGGCTGTTGTAGGTCCCTGATCCTACTATGCTTTTTTTTTTTTTGTTTGTTTGTTTGTTTTCAAAGCTCTTTCCCAATCTGGGGCGCATTTCTCCTTTTCTTCTCCCAACCTCCCAACATACACATATTTTTCAGTTAGCTAACTCTTGGAAGATTCAATACATATTGAATGAATGAGTGAAGAAATAAAAGGATGTTGGACGGAGGGAGTGATGGACATCATGACCAGAAGATCTTGATTCTTATTTGGATCAACTTTGTGAAGTAAGTAGAGTAGCAGTTACTGGTCCCATTTTACAAATGATGAAACAGCTTTAGAAAGTCGAGTGGCTTGGTTGAAGACACACTGTTAAATAGTGGCAGAATGAACCCTTAACTCTTAGGATATTTTTCTTCTCACAACATCATAATTCTTGAAGGCAAGAAGACTTAATTTCCATGTTGTAGGCTGAGAACAAGCCTTTTTAGAGTAAAGAACATTTACATGCCTGTCTCCTTCTCCTCTTCTCCTTGAGAAAGTGATTTCAGAGGCAAGCCAGTACTCAGAGGCTAATTTTAAAGACAGGTCTCAAAAGTGACATCTGTTAGGATCATGTAAAAAATAAGTAAACATTATAAGATTTTAGCCCATTTTTGCAGAATTCTAATGAAGATTCGGTACAGTTCTCTGCTAGTAAAATGAGCCTGTTTCCATGGCAGGGAAGGGACTGAGGGAGGAAAGAGAAAAAGAAATAGTAAGAGCATTTTTTTTTCAGAATTATTTCTCCAGATACACTTAACAATTCAGTGATGAGGAGGAGGCAAGGGGTGAGCTCTGAGAAATAGAACAACTCTTTAGGTCTTATCATGGGACAGGATAAGTGAGAAACTTGGCCATAAAAATGTTACTTTGAGCTCATGTGTGTGCTCTCTTTCACATGCTTTGGTTCACATCTTTCCATATAGACTCTGAAGCTAGACTGGGTTTTAAACCCTGACTTCACCACCAGCTAGCTCTGTAATCATGGGCATGATTCTTAACTTCTCTATTGTCGTCTGTAAATGCAGGTAATAATAATTAACACACATCTCCCTTGTAGGTAATTGTAAGAATGAAATGAATTCGTTTATGTTAGCACCCTTTGATGAGTGTCTGGCACATTGTAAATGCCATTGTCATCATCATCATTACAGCTGTCTTTTGATAACTGTCTCTTGAAGAAAGAGTGGCTAGGTCACCTTGGCTACTTTTACACATTCTGGCCTTTCTATCTCCCATTCCCAACCTTCTGGAAATTCAGACTCACTAAGTCTGGGGTAAGACATAGGTATACGTATTTTGAAAAGGCAGATATAAAATGCTTTCTTTTATCCTACTCCTCAACCTAACACCCACCAGAACTCCAACTTTAAGGGATTTCTCTGGAGGGTGAAAAACCTTAGGGGCAGGAACAAGGAATTGTGGGAGAGGGACTACTTATATAAGATCAACCCAGAGACCACAGAGACATGTCAGGTGACAGGATAGAATCTATTTCCTCATTTTCATGCTCTCTCTGCTCAGAAACATTTTCATCTTAATTGCCGACTTCTGCAACACCTTCCTGTAATCTCCTGCAAGTCCAGTGGACTCTGTGTGTCACACTTCATCAGCTGTGTTATAATCCCAGGAACTGGCCACAATTGATGCCCTATCCCTGAAAAGCTGGCCCAAAATAAATGGCTTCAGAGGGCTTAATAATAAATCAGAGGCATTCTGAACAGATTCTGAAAGTATTCTAAGTCAGGACAAATCCTCCTGGGAATCCAATTTGGCTGCATCATTACCAGTTCTGTCTCCCACAAGCAGAAAGATTATAAACAACATTGTAAAGATGTAGATGAGATTGGCTTTTGTGACCTAATGTTTCTGGTGAAGAGAGAAGTACATGTTGTTAAAACAGAAAAAAAAATGCACACAACCCACTGGCAACAGATTTTTACTTGCTTCATTTTGAACAGGAATCATTTTGTGATTTTATTTCCTTGGTGACAAAGATTTGGCTGCTTCTGCATTTTATAGTGGTTTAATTAACCTTTGTGCACAGAGAACAGGTACACCTACTCCATGTACTAACAGCCACTTTTAAAATGGAAAGTTGCCAGCTGTTTCTCACAGGCCCTGACCAAGATTCTGCAGGGGCATCTAGCGGGTGTGAGAGAGAGCAAAAGTCCCAGGACCAGGCGCTGTGGGATGCATCCCAGCAAGTGACTTAATTTTCTGTGTCTCAGTTTCTTCCATTTGGAAAATGGGCTAATCCTGGTTTGTACCTCACCTTTTTGTAAGTGACACTAGGACTAATCAACAGATAACCAACTGTGAGATAACCAACAGGTGTATGGGCAATGAGGGAAAATTTAATTGATAAATTAAATTTAGCCTTAGAGAAATCATGAAGAACTGTTGGAGTTTGGCCATCATTTTAGGTTAATAAATCTCCATGTAAGGTGCTGGAATGTACAGTTTAATAGAGCATTTCTGTTCAGGGCCTTTGGAGTTGGACAGATCTGGGTTTAAATCCTTGCTCTGCCACTTAGTGGCTGGGTGACCTCAGGTTCTCCATTTAGCTATGGGGATTAAGTGGAGGACTGTCCTTCACACAGTACATACCCAATACTATGTAGGGGTGCAGTGCATGGAAGCTGTAACTATTATTACCCTCAAACTATTGGCTGTCGTGTACTGACCCTGTATTAGTTTCCTATTGCTGCTGTAACAAACTGCCACAAACCTGATGGCTAAAAAAAACAGAAATTTATTCTTTCACACTTAGGTAGGCCAGAAATCTGAAATCAAGGTGTCAGCAGGGCCATGCTCCCTGTAGGGGCTCTAAAGGAGAGTCAGTCTCTTGCTTCTTTGAGCTTCTGGAAGCTGCCAGCATTCGTTGATGTTCATTTTCTGCCTGTCTTCACATTGCCTTCTCTCTGTGTGTCTAATCTCCCTTGGCTATTCTCTCATAAGAATACTTTCAATAGTATTTAGGGACTACCCAGGTAATTCAGGGTAATCTTCTCATCTCAAAATTCTTAATTTAGTCACATCCACTAAAACTTTGCCATATAAAATAACATTCAGCCCTGGCCAGTGTGGCTCACTTGGTTGAGCATCATCCCATGCACCAAAGCGACGGCCTGCAGACCAAAGGGTCCTGGGTTTGATCCTGGTCAAGGGCACGTGCCTTGGTTGCAGGATCCTTGGGCCCTGGCCCTGGTTGGAGGCAACCAATTGATGTGTATCTCTCACATCAATGTTTGTCTTTCCCTCTCATCCTCTCTCCCTAAAATCAATGGAAAAATATCATCAGGTAAGAATTAGCAACAACTAAAACACACCCAAAAAAACCCCACAAAATATAGATATTATTTATGTGAAACTGGGATATTATTTCAAACATAAACAATGATCGTACACAGGTTATATAGCTTAAAGGTCCAGACTCTGGATGCTCATCCTCGATGGTCGGGTCAACCTTCAGCTGCATCTTGTGTATTAGGTATAACCTTAGGAAATTTGTTTAAACTGTTAGCTCTTATCATGCATTTCTGTGCCTGTAGATGGAGAAAAGATTGGGGACCAAGTAGAACAATTGTTATGTTTCTAAAATTAGGAATCCCTACTATTTATTACTTGCTTCCAGAGCAGGGGTCCTCAAACTACGGCCTGCGGGCCACATGCAAATACAAATATTGTATTTGTTCCCGTTTTGTTTTTTTACTTCAAAATAAGATATGTGCAGTGTGCATAGGAATTTGTTCATAATTTTTTTTAAACTATAGTCCGGCCCTCCAACGGTCTGAGGGACAGTGAACTGGCCCCCTGTTTAAAAAGTTTGAGGACCCCTGTTCCAGAGCATTATGCAAAACAAACAAACAAACAAACATTCTCATTAACTAAGAATTTCAGTTATCGGGAAACTCATGAATTGAAATTTCTTATGTAATTATGCACACTATGAATGTACACTCCATGAGTACATAAGGACAGATCTAACTTTGTGGGACTGAAAGTTATATGATATGGGGGCCTCTTGATGAAAAGGAACACAAAATTACATATGCAAAATTATATACACAAGTGAATATTTACTTACAATGAGAAGAGAAAGCAAACAAATTGTTGCTGGTAAAAATGGGTTCTTGTGGTGCTGTGAGAAAGAAATTTCAAAGGGCACATGCATGGGAGAAGTTTAAGTGTAGTGGAACGATTTATTGGGGTGAAGGTAAATTACATGCCCTCGGGATGTAGAGGGTAGGTAGGCTCTGGTAGCGACTACCCTAGGATCTTTGATAATCCTCCACATATTTTCTTGTTTTGGGGGAACAAGCAGGCTTTTCTTTTGAACTATACAACCTATTTCCTGGGTTTTCCCAGGCTTATGGGGGGCCCTCCCTCTAACCAATCCTTTTCCTGGACCTTCTGGTTCTACCCTTATCCAACCTGATTTTTTTCCTCAGATAAGACTCCACCCCTTTGTGTTCATTCTTTGGCTCCTATTGCATGCCCCAAAGTTCTGTCTTGTCATCTGGTTTCTACTGAGCTGAGCATGTGCCCAGCAAAGGAATTTCCCCCCTTACTGGTTCTCCCTCCCCATCCACCCCCAATCTTTGGGGAAGGGATCAGTGGTTCCCTGGGAGATTCTTCCTGCCCACTCAGGGATTAGGTCCTCACAGAGGATGGTGTGGTGGTCCCCTGGGGAGCCCGTGAGAACTATAGCTTCCTAGTAAATCAGGCCCAAGGTCCCAATCAGCTCCCTAAGTTATTAGACTTAATGTCTGATTCCATTCACTCCCTCCTTTTATTAATAACTAGTTAGCTACAAAATTACTGGCTCATGCTGGTTATGGAAGGCAAATGAAATGCAGACACCAGGAGCTGGCTTGTGCATATGGCGATGGTCTAGGTCAGGGGTGGGAATGCTGGGCCCATAGGCCGGATAAGGCCTGAGAAATCATTTGGTTTGGCCCTGTCAAGGCATTAGGGGGGAGTTAATTAGATGTTTGACCAAATATAGCAGGCTAATTTTTAAGCTGATAATTTTGTATGCCCACAAATGATGTTATAAATATCCAAATGGCCGTTGGCAGAAAAAAGGTTCCCCACCCCTAGTCTAGGTGGTTACGAGAAGCAGCTCCAGAAGTGGTCTTGTCAGCCGTCTCCTGGACCAGGAGTCAATGAAGTTAAATCCACTAGTTAATAAAGGAGATTTATTACATGTAAACTAAAGGCAATTTATCTTCCCTCTTTAAGGCTTCACAGGAGAAGGTTTACATATATGTCTGAAACGACATTCCAGTTTTGGCTTAAGAAAATACTGTGCTTCCTTTTGAGTCCTCAGCCTTCAGTTAGAAAGCGCTCTTCGGCAGACCCTAGGTCTTATCTGGGTAGAGAAGGGAGCCTAGATGTGTGGGTCTGGTATGTCAAGATTGTGGTGCCTTTTTAAGCAACACACTTTGTTTTGATCTTTTCCTCCTCTCTCATTTCTCTCATGTGCTTGAGCTTTTGGGTGCTCCGTGGCTGGAAGAGAAAGCATGTGTTTAAGAATTTGTGTGGTGAGTCCTGAGCTCCCAGGGTTCCCAATATTTTCTGGGCAACTTTGGAAGGGCTGCGGGTATTCTAGAAAGTATTATCCTGCATAAGCAACCACTGGGAAGGGGGCAATGTCTGTCTATATCTCCCTCTTATTTCTTTTATTTTGTCCTCTCCCCACCTATCAACACATCTCCCTCCTCCCTCCAGAATCTTACAGATACCAAGTTAAGAAATCACTCACTAATTGAGATCTCTGAAATACCCCCAAGCATGACTCACTACTGATGATGGGATTTTGGGCACTGTGACTGGAAATGGAAAGTTCCATGTGGGGAGCTGAGGGGACAGTAAGCTTCCAGGCACTCACCAGATGACTCAATAGCCAGGCCTGCTCACTCCTTTTACTGTTGTTGCTGTTCTTGGAGATAAGCTGACCCCGGTGTGGGGAAGTGCTGCTGGGCCAGCTTTGCCAGGTCCAGTGGGAGTCACATGCCCACACCAGCCTGTCCACACCTCCTCCGCAGCCAGCAGTTACAGCCCATGGAGGAGTGCAGTGGATCCCGGTGTGGGCCAGCACAGAACCAATGCTTCCTGAGCCCAGGGTTCATACAGGGATGTGCAGAAAGGTGGGGGCAAAGCGGGCATCAGCTCCCTGGTGATAAATGGAACCTGACTCCAGTGGGAGTCACATGCCCACACCAGCCTGTCCACACCTCCTCCGCAGCCAGCAGTTACAGCCCATGGAGGAGTGCAGTGGATCCCGGTGTGGGCCAGCACAGAACCAATGCTTCCTGAGCCCAGGGTTCATACAGGGATGTGCAGAAAGGTGGGGGCAAAGCGGGCATCAGCTCCCTGGTGATAAATGGAACCTGATTCTGCTGATTCTGTGCATGTTTACCTTGTTAGCAAACACATGTTAGTAACATGTTTACTGGCCATTTAACTAAATATTTCTTCAACAAACACTTCTTAACACATGCCAGGCACTTTACTGGCTTACAAAGAAAAAGTTCACAAGTATAATTATAAAAACATATGAGTACACCCAAAGTAATACAGGATCATGTGATAAATTTATAATGGAATGCCGGGGCTGACCAGCAGCCCCTGAACAAGGGATGAACAGATTACTCTGATACAGTTTCACTGTGAAAGAGAGGGCTAAGGGGCTTGCCTGGCTCAAGGGTCCAAGCAGCCTTGATTGCCTGCCTCGTTAGGGTTTTATTAGAATTTTTATCTTTAGATACAATCAGTAGGTTGAGTAATCTTGGGAGGACACATGTGTTTACATTGTCCTCTAGGCAAGGGCATCCAGGGATTAAGCACAAGGATTCCAGTAAACACCCGGGGGGCTGCATATGTACAGACTTGTTTGGAAAGGTCAAGGAATAACTAGGGCCGTCGCCTTCGACACTCTCCTAAGTCTCCCCTAAGTCAGAATTCTGATAAACAGGGCAGGCGGCCTTCCACACACTTCCCTTTTCTCAGAATGTCCTCCTTACCACTTTCCAACCAAGTCTCTTGTGCTCCCCAACATCAGAAGATAAATAGAACTTTAGGGGAGACAAGAAATAGGAATGATTGTGTGTGTGTGTGTGTGTGTGTGTGTGTGTGTGTGTGTGTGTGCATGAGAGCTCCCATGTGCTGTGCATGCATGCATGTAGGGGGTTCTCATCCAAACCAGGCAAATGTGATTTTTTTTCACTTGTTACATAAGGATCCGAGTATCTCCTGCCAGTATAGCCCTTCTCCCAGTAAGAACTAGCTTCCCCTTCCCACGCTCCCATCAGCCACCTCCTTCCAGTGTATTTTGAGTGAAAGGAGGTCAGCTCACATCTCTTCCTGAGTTGGGGTCACCCATGTTCTAGCCTTCTCTCCACTGTAGCCTGTTCTTAACAGCCACTGACAGCTCCTGTGATTGCTGACCGATCCCGCCTTTCCCTCCCACAGAACAGCATCTCCATTCTCCCCCAGAACTCCCCTCAATCAAAGCTGTGGGTGAAACAGATGAGTAGGAAGGTTGGAGGTAATGGAAAGGGTCACAATGAATGGAAACTATTTAAAATAGAAAATCAAATGCCATGTTTCTTTAAAATGCGGTGGCCATCCTCACCCCACACCTGCCACCTCCACTAGACCTGCTCAACTCTCTCGGAGACCACTGTTTGTTCAGCAGAAGTTCAGTGTTCCTGTGGCCTGGCCTCTCAGGTCACCCTAGGTCACTCTCTAGGTCACTTTCATGAACCAAGGCCACACACCCTGATGTCTTTTTCTTAGAGAAGATTCTCCCCTAGACACAGAACAGCAGTCATAATATTGTTGTTAAAGGATTTAGTTTTCACCCCCTTAAAGATAGGAGGTAGAACAAAATTAAATCTTGTAGATCTGCATCTACTATGGAGCCCCCTTATCTCAGACGTTATGGGGAGCATGTGGAGGCCAGGGAAGGCTGTCCCACAGAGGGATGGCCACTCAGGCTGCACTTTTGCATGTCTGTCAATCAAGTGTGTGTATGTGTGTGCACAGATTCCTTGAATCCTACTACTAAGTACCATAAATTTGATGCTTTCCCTTTTACTTCAAACTTGTGATCCCAAGCCATGAAGAAAGCCCTGAGAGAATCAAAAGGCTACTGCACTCCCAGCAGTCTCTAGCTTTGTGTGAATGACAGCCTAGGGACACGTGCATCCCAACTCCTTTCCCTGCCAACTCAGCCTGGCCAGGTAACTGGGTTACAGTGTCCCAGCTAATTCAGAATGAGAATAAATGGAGATAAAAAAAGAAAAACAAAACAAAAAATTTTTGCTTTGGTTTAAATGACCCAAGCAATGTGAAAAACAACTTCTTTTAAATTTCATCATCATCATTATTATTACTAGAGGCCTGGTGCAAGAAATTCATGCGGGGCGGGGTGGGGGGGTCCTTCAGCCCAGCCTGTACCCTCTCCAATCTGGAACCCTTCGGGGAATGTCCGAGTGCCTGTTTAGACATCCCTCTCACAATCCAGGACTGCTGGCTCCTAATCATTCACCTGCCTGCCTACCTGATCGCCCCTAACCACTCTGCCTGCCCGCCTGATCACCCCTAACTGCCCTCCCCTGCCAGCCTGGTTGACCCCAACTGCCCTCCCCTTCCAGCCTGGTCACCCCTAACTGCCCTCCCCTGCCAGCCTGGTCACCCCTAACTGCCCTCCCCTGCCAGCCTGGTTGCCCCTAACTGCCCTCCCCTGCCAGCCTGGTCACCCCTAACTGCCCTCCTCTGCCAGCCTGGTCGCCCCTAACTGTCCTCCCCTTCTGGCCTGGTCGCCCCTAACTGCCTCTGCCTCAGCTCCCACCACCGTGGCTTTGTCCGGAAGACGTCCGGTCTAATTAGCATATTACCCTTTTATTAGTATAGATCAGTGGTTGGCAAACTGTGGCTCGAGAGCCACATGCGGCTCTTTGGCC
>NW_005353397.1:14369-15156 GCF_000412655.1 Myotis brandtii
AGGGGCCAAAGAGCCACATGTGGCTCGTGAGCCGCAGTTTGCCGACCACTGGTATAGATTATTATTATTATTATTATTATTTTGATCATGCTGGACTTAGCTCTTCTTAAATGCCATCTAGAGATTTTCCTCCTGCTCTGAGAGATGTTTTCTAGCCCATTCCCAGGGTTTTGGTTTTGACTCCCACAGCTGTCTCAGTTGCATCCACCCCTTTGCTGTCACTGGCTTCTTGTGGCAGATCCTTGTGAAGCTTTATTGCTAGCCAGAGTGCCCCTTCCTCCTTGGAGGCCACCGTGGGGTTCAGGCACAGAGTCCTCTGGCTGCCTGCCTGGCCACTACCACACACAGCCAGGATCTACACTGGGTTGAGTGGGTAGGAATGTTCAGGTTTGTACTTAGCATCTGGGCTTTAGAGCCATCTGGGATAGAAAGATGAAGCAGAGTAGCCCTAAGCAGAATGAGGGCACACATCCATGGAGACTTAGGGTGTGTCAAATGCAGTCTCCTTGGGGAAAAGGGTGGGGAGATATTGGGAGCAAGAATGCTATTGTTTATGAGTTTTAAGAATCCAGAAAGAATTCCACTGTGGAGAGAGGAGAGCAAAGAAAGATGCCCAAGCCAGCAAGAGGCAACGAACCCAAAGTTCTGAGATCGATAGACAGCAATTTCTAACTCAAAGCCACCAGTCCTCACTGATGTCTACTAAATTCCTATCACATTTTCCATCTTAAGACATGTTTTGGCTTTATACCAGACTCTGTTTTATGTTGTTTCCCAACTGTAGTTT
>NW_005353397.1:15319-30831 GCF_000412655.1 Myotis brandtii
CTTTCCAACTGGAATATAAACTCCTAGAGGGCAAGACCATTCCCAACAACTGGCAAAAGGGTATGAGTGAAAAGAATTTTTAAAACTATATATCCCTATATATCCCTATATATCCTATATAATAAAAGGCTAATATGCTAAAGTGTCCGGTCATCCATTCAACCAATCAAAGCGTAATATGCTAATGATATGTTAAGGCTGCTCAACTGCTCACTATGCTGTGCACTGACCACCAGGAGGCACAGTCAACCAATCAACCAGTGGCTATGATGTGCACTGACCACCGGGGGGCAGATGCTCTGACTGGTAGGTTAGCTTGCTGCTGGGGTCTGGCCAATTGTGACTGAGCAAGCAGGGCCAGACACGCACTGGAGCCCTCTCGCGGTCCTTCCCCAGCTGGCCAACCTCCTATATCTCTCCCTGGCCTCGATCATGCACCCATGGGGTCCCTCGGCCTGGCCTGCGCCCTCTCATAATCCAGGACCCCTCGTGGGATGTTGGAGAACTGGTTTCAGCCTGATCCCGCAGGCCAGGCCTAGGGACTTCACTGGTCCACAAATTTGTGCACCCGGCCTCTAGTTTTACTATAAGAAAGACAATACAGTTGAATCATTGTATTGTGCATAGAAGTAAATTAAATAATAATTATTGTAGAAAAGCAAATTAACACTAGTAAGAAGCATTCTCTACCTAATTTCCTGGTCTAAAAATTATTTTTAAGGTTTCTAATAATAAAAATTTTAAACATACACTAAGGTAGAAAATAGTTTAACCTCCATATAATAATCAACCCGAGTACAGAATTCTCAAGTTTTCAACACTCTCTTTATTTCATTTATTCCCCTTTCATTTTAATCACAAATCCCAGATATGTTACTTATCCTTATATCCTTCAGAATGCATCTCTAAAAAATACAAACATATTGCTCTAACTGGTTTGGCTCAGTGGATAGAGCGAAGGCCTGCGGACTGAAAGGTCCCAGGTTCGATTACAGTCAAGGGCATGTACCTTGGTGTAGGCACATCCCCAGTAGGAGGTGTGCAGGAAGCAGCTGATCGATGTTTCTCTCTCATCAATGTTTCTAACTCTCTATCCCTCTCTCTTCCATTTCTGTAAAAAATCAATAAAATACATTAAAAAAATACAAACGTATTTTTCATAACTTGATTAGTATTAACTTAAAATTAACAATAATTCCTGGATTTCAACTTCCCTGATTGTTTCCAAAGAGCAAGAACATCACTGAAAAGAAGGCCTGTTTCCCAACCTGTCACAGGGAGCCATGCTGGGAACTGACAAGGGGAGGCAGCAATTAACTTGTAGGTCAGTTCTTGTCTGGCCTTACTAGCAAAGTCTGAGAATTATAGTCACAGGCTCCAGCCTGACTGTAGGACTGGCCCAGAATCCAGCTTCCGGAGAGGCGTTCCAGACACCTAATGCTGTTCAGAGTTGTGTATGTGTGTGTCCAGCATAGGGGCTTACTTTGGAGCATTGACGGGGGAATAAATTTAAGGGGGGTTTGATGGAATTCAGGGAGCTATGAATTTATATATTTTTATTTTATTTATTATTATTATTATTATTTTTAATCCTCACTCGAGGATATTTTTCCATTGATTTTTTGAGAGAGTGGAAGAGGGAGGGAAAGACCGAGAAAAATATGAATGTGATTTACATCTTAAGTTTTATTAACCTTTAATGAAAATTAAAAAATTTTTTTCAACTACAAATCTAGGTAACAAACCACAGAAATATTAGCATCATTGACTTTGTCACCAATAGAAATTAAAATATTTTAATGCATATTATAGTTGTTATAGAATCTTCAAATATTTTAAATACTCAAAATTACTTTGAAATAATGTTAATTTATTAATTATTTTTCCACCTCTAGATCTTATTATATTATGTGCCAATAAGGAAGCACATATGTTACTGTATCACAAATTTGGGCTTTTATTTATTTATTTATTTTTTAGTAGCTAGATAAGTGCATTTCAATATAACTGACTTCCTGTACAATCCCTTGTAAACCTAATAGCCATGGATTAGAAATCAGTCCATATAAATATCCAGAGGCCACTGCAAAAGCCAACAGAAGGCCCATCTCCAAATAATTTCTCCTAATGCTGGCATATAAGCCACAAACTTTGGCCAGCCCTTCTGAAAGGATCCCCAAAGTTCTCTGGAGGCAGTACTATGAAAATCTAAGGTATTAATAGAATTCCAGAATTCCTCCCACCTCAAGGCTGCAGCTCCTCCCACGGCCTTCCTGGCAACATATTGGGCATCCTGCCAGGCAGGCCGGCTGTATGGGGGGACTGCTGGAGACAGCTCTCAGCTCACAGCCTGAAGCCAATATTGACTCACTGTCATGAACAGGTGGGAGGGAGGTAAAGAGATTGGCCTCAACCCCCTTTTCCGGAAAATGGGAGCAATGCCACTTGCCACCTACCTCACTGAGCTTTAAGTCAATCAGCATGGTGAATATGTTAAAGCCTAGGAGTGCCACATTATTGTGGTATCATGAAAAAGTTACCACGCTTTGCTAAAGGAAGAGTGTAAAAAAAAATAACCAGCTGGGATCACATAGACTCAGAGTCTGTACTTGCAGATTCTTCAATCTTGTTTGCATCCCACGGGCTAATGATTAGCATTATGCAGTGAATTGCATATAACTGCCTTATGCAGTAACCATATCTTTAAATGTTCCAAGCAAGGGAAAAATACCTTTTACAGTTATTTTTGCTTCCTACAGCCACAGCAATTTATCAGCCATTGAATTTCATGTTTACATTTGGTGTGGCTTTTGGCGGGGGTATGTAACAACGATCAAATATTAAAAATGGCTGGCGATTATCCACTCTTAGCTCCAAAATGGAAATGCCCCAAATTCCATCAATAGCAGAATGAATTCAATAATCTGTGGTACATTCCTACAAGGGCACACCATACAGCAGTGAGAATGAACAAACTATTGCTACTGGCAACAACACATATCAGCCTCACAAATATAAATTTAAGGAAAAGAAGCCAGGCAGAAAAGAGTACACACTGAATGAGTCCATTTACATGAATTCACAAACAGCCAACGCCAGCCTGGGGCATGAGAAGTCAGCGGTGGTTGTGGATCGCAAGCAGTGACAAGAAGACATGAGGCGGTTCCTGGGTACTAGTGCTAATTCTGTTTCTCGACTTGGGTGCTGGCTACCTGGATGCATTCATTTCGTAAAAATTTATTGGGTTGTACTCTTACAATTTGTGCACTTTTCTGTGTGTATTACATGCTTCAACAAAAAATTTAGAATTTAAAGGAAAAATATGAATAGGGTCTCCGATTATTTAAATGCACCCTCCTTCAGAGTACTATCTTTTTAGAAAAAATTGGTGATATTTGAAAATAATGTTAAGAAATCTGAAATTCTTTCATTGGGATTTCTGGTGATATGCAAATCACCAGAAAATAAGCTATCCTGCCTGCATCCCTAACCCCCAATTGGGTTATAATTCTTTTTATTGACATATTTGTTCATCTTAAATGACAGATATCATAAAACCAAATGTGATCTGTTCTAATGACTTGTTAAAGTGACCTTAAATAAAATAAAGTGAGGACGGCCTTACCGGGGCTTCTCCCCAGGAGGCAGGTGGCGGTGTGGCTGCCCTGACAAGGGCACCCAGACAAGCTGATGTAATAGGGACTGACATCTGCTCTTGCTCAGTGCAGGTGTGTGCAGGAGAAAGGGGAACTTGTTCTAATTGGTCATCCCAGAGAGGGCACTTTTTTCTAATTGGTGGGCCCAAATGGGTACCATTTTATAAAGAGGACTAAGGATGTAGCTCTACTTCTGTCTCCCACAGGCCCCTTTTTTTCTGCTGGTCACTGTCATTGTGGAGCACTGCCCCTCTCCTCCTGTCTTTACATGGGAAGCCTCTGGGAACCATCTTTCTTGTATCCCCCTTTCATCCTGCCCCACCTTCCAGAGCACAGGCTAACCATGAGACCGCAGTCTCATTGTTTGCCTAGTAGAGAGGCGTAGTAAGAACCCTAATTATGAGTCAGCAAAATCCAGTTCCTACCCCAGGGCTTGGTGTTTAGAAGGCACTTTTGTTCAAAGAAGAAACTGTAGATTCTGGTATTTCTTTTGGCCCTTTTGCATTTTTGTCTTTCCCTTATTGTGGGACATTTGTTCTGATTATCAGTGTGGAAACAGAGCAGGTGTCAGGGTTGGATCTGGAGCCAGAACTCACCAGTCAGTTGTCACTTGTTAAACCCCGGACAAGTTACAGTTTCCTCAACAGTAAAATAGGGAAGATACTGTCTTTCTTGCAAAGGCCTGGGGAGGATTATAGAAACAAAATGTAAGTAGCTCAAAGAACAGTGTTTGCACATAACCATTGCACATTAATTTATTTCCTCACTCATGCATTTGATAACATTCTGATAGCTTGATGTAGATGTCAGAAACCAGGCTAGCTGTAGTGCTGCAAAAAAATAGGGTTTCCACTCCCATTATATGCAGAATTCCATGGGGCATGTTCTTGTAATCAATAAATACATTTTTTGGTTATGGGTATCATTTTCAAAAATCATTAAAATACTAAATTTTTTTATAAACTAAAAAAAATAAACAAAATGGAAAAATATCAAATGCTAAAATTGGCATAAGAAATAGGGAACTTGGATAGACCATAAACAAAGTTAGAAACATATTTCAAAACGGGAGAAGAGCCTTTATAATGTTTCAAATGAACAAGGGAATAAGTCTTACAGAGAATAAATTGTAATTGACAACCTCTCCTCCCCAAAAAACTGTAGGCCCAAATGGTTTTTCAGGTAAATTCTATGAAACTCTTGAGAAACAATAAATTTTCATCTATATCATCAGTTATTCCAAAAAAGGCAAAACACGAAACTGCCAAGCTCATTTCATAATATTGATATAATCAAATAAATGTAAGTACATAAAAACCTTTAAAACATTAGGTAATTAAACCTAACAGTATATTTTAAAATAATACAGCTTGATTAATGAATGATTCATCATTAAAGATTTTGCCAAAATAATTCAGAACATCAGTAGATTATTTTTTAAAAACTCATAATAATAATTTCAGCTGATGCAGAAAAAGTATTTGACAAATTATTTATTTATGATAAAACCTCTTAGCAAACTAAGAGTAGAAAAGGATCTCTTTAATTTTCTTAAATGGATGATGATTATATTTCAAAACCCTCAACAAATATTCTACTTAATGCAGAAACTTTAAATTTCTTAAGCGCATTCTTATTAAGACTGGAAACAAGACAAATATTCTCACTGTCAGAAACCACTATATTACAACCAATGCTACAATATTGGAAATCCTGGCCAACACTGATGGAAAGAAAGAGAAGTAAGAGGATTGGAAAAAAAGAAACTATAGGTTGTGTGTGTGTGTGTGTGTGTGTGTAGACAATACATTTAGCTACTCAGAATAACTAATAGAATCAGTAGGTAAACTATAAGAACTTGGTGTATATTATCAAATTTTAAGAGCATTTCCAATAGCAAACAACTAGAAATTATACTTAAAAAGCAAGATACTATTCACAAAGCAATAACAACTAAAAATGTCTGGTAATTAACTTAACCAAGAATTCTTTTTTTTTAAAAATATATTTTATTGATTTTTTTACAGAGAGGAAGGGAGAGGAACAGAGAGTTAGAAACATCAATGAGAGAGAAACATTGACCAGCTGCCTCCTGCACACCTCCTACTGGGGATGTGCCTGCAACCAAGGTACATGCCCTTGACTGGAATCGAACCTGGGACCCTTCAGTCTGCAGGCCGACGCTCTATCCTCTGAGCCAAACCGGTTTGGCACCAAGAATTCTTAAGACCTCCTTGAGGAAACTTTATTCTAATAAAAGATGTAGAAAAAACTGAATGAATGAGAGTCTCCTAGTTCTTGGGTGAGAAGACAATATTATAAAGATAACACCAAAATTCCAGTTAGATCTTTGATATCCATGATAAATTTATTCTAAAATTTGTCTGCTATTAAGGAAGTAGAGGACTTCTTAAGCAAAAATTAAAAAAAATCATATGGTATAAAATTGGTTATTGAGTACATCAAAGTTAAAGATTTCTGTTATGCAAAGGACACATAAACAAAGTTAGAAACATATTTCAAAACAGGAGAAGAGCCTTTATAATGTTTCAAATGAACAAGGGAGTTCTATCTAGAATTCAGAAAAATATGACTCAAACAAGAAATTAAATCAAACAAATCAACAAGAAAAAGACAGTGGCCTCAATAGAAAAATGGGCAAAGTATATCAACAGGAAATTTACAGAGTAATAAACTAAAAAATCTAACAAATCTTAAGTAACTCAGCAAATTAGCACAACAACGAGCTGTAACTATGAACCTATCTGACTGGGAACATTAGCAGGCTGAATGATGCCTGCATTAGCTGGATGTTAGGCTCTGCTCTGCGGGTGAGAACAAGGACTGGCACAGCCACTGGGAAGCACAGCCTGTGCTCCTCAGGCTAAGTCAGTAAACCTGAGTCCTATGCAATGGCCATTTTGAAAGGAGGGAAGGAAATGAGAGGAGTAGAGGAAACAAGATTTCTGGCTTAACTTACGGGGTAGACTCTGATGACAGAGTCCAAGGTAGAGAATGAAGAAGGAGAAGGAGGAGCTGGTTTGGGGATAAAGATTATGTTTTCCATTCTGGGCCTGTCAAGAATTATGAAGTTATGGGACACTCTAGTGCAAATAGTAGGTATTCAATCAATATTAACATTTCCCCCATCAAATAAATTTTTGTTTCTTCTGTGTTTAAGAAAGATTGAATCTTAATTTGTAATTTTCTTTAACTTAAGTTCTGTTAGTTTTTATAGTTTAAGAATCAATGTTTCTACTAAGCCCTTCTCAATTATAAAAGAATTAATGAGTAACACTGTTTTTCAGTGCATCAAAACTTTTAAGCTATAGTTAGGAGCTGAGTGGGAAGACTACTTTTTCCAAGTCACTTAATGTCAACATTCTTGAGCATATTTTTTCAAGTGAGGTAAAGAATGTTTAAGAGATTGAAATTCTCATGTATTTTGGTGCCAGAATATCTGAATTTACATACTAGCTCTACCACTAGCAAGTTATGCAATTTTGGGCAAGATGCATAGCCTTTCAATAAATAAGACTAATTAATATTTACCTTCCAGGAATGTTATTAAGAATGAAATAAAATTATATAGCTTAAATATCAGACACATAGAAGTGTCATAAAAGCTGTCTATTTATTATTATTATATCATGCCATCATTCTAAATTTCACAGAATAGTCTATAGCAGTTCTGAACAATAGGAATATAATGCAAGCCATATATGTCATTTAAATTGTTTTGTAGCCATATTAAGAAAGTAAAAAGTAACAGGTCAAGTTCATTTTAATAATATATATTTAATCCAATATATTTATAAAACATATTTCAATATGTGACCAGTAACATAGTTATTAATGAGATATTTTACATTTTTTGTATTGTTTTCAAAATATGGTGTATATTTTATACTTAGAATACATCTCAATTCATATGAGCCACATTTTAAGTGCTTAATAACTATATGTGGCTAGTGGCTACTACACTGAACAAGTCTAGATAAAATGCTTTAAATTCTGCATTATTTAAACAGTGTCTTTAAAATCAACAATTTCTCTGTATCATTCTCAGATCATAAGACTTTGTCTAAGAAACAACATGGCATTTCCCCCCCACCTCAGTCGTTAGAAATGGAGGTTTCTTTGGACCAGTCATTAGATGTTTAGTGCTTCTGGAAAGAGGTCTTTGCAAAATGCCCCCTCTTTTCCTTTAGTCTCTGGAGCCGCACTGAATGCGGCCTTGAAAGGATGCGGCCTTGACCAGGTGTCCACAGAGCAGTGTTAGCTGCACCCTCAGGGAACTGCAGGTTTTCTGACTCTTCTCCTCAGGGTTCAGAATATTAATTTTAAAACACAACTTATGCCCTCCCAGACCTTAGAAGATCCAAACCACACCAGCCATTAAACAAATGGGAGGGAAGGAGGCAGTTTTTTCCATTAGGAGCTCACTCAAGTTCCAATTCAATCAAACAGAGCATTTGTTCTGTTGGGAATTGGTTTGGAATGAGAGAAGAAAGAAATACATACTGTACAAGTTTATGGTAACCACACATTGGGTAAGATAAGTATTAACAATACTTGAAACAAATGAAAATGTATGAAATAATTACTTTTCTCTGCAATAGCTAATGGGATATCTTGCTTTGGGTGAGAGGGTGACCAGATGACTCCTCTCGGACCCATTTTAAGTCTATTACTTTCTAGTTTTTGAAATAATTATGTAAAGAACATTTCTTTTATTATAGTAAAACACATAACATGAAATTTATCATCTTAATCATTTTTAAGTGTACAGTTCAGTGGTGTCAAGTATATTTACATAGTTATGAAACAGGTCTCCAGAACCTCTATATACATTAAACAGAACTTTCTTGTCCCCTCTCCTCCCAGTTCCTGGTACCCACCACTCTACTTTTCATTTTCAGAGTCTGGCTATTTTAGACACCTCATATAAATGGCATCAAACAGAATTTGTCTTCTTGTGACTGATTTATCTCACTTAGTATGCTGTCTTCAAGGTTCATCCACGTTGTCAGAACATTTTTAATAATATTTTTAAAGTTTAATCTCCCAAATTTATCAGTTTTTTAAATGCATTTGTTTTTACAGAGCAACAATTCTATGCTACATGCTGTACATGTGAAGCCTAAGTTCATGCTGAGGAGCTAGAAAGCTGAATTTTCAGTCTTAAGTTAGTGCAGTCACGGTTGGTACTTCCTTGAGACTAACTTCAGTCAGCTCTAAAGATCATGCCATTTAAATCTGTTTCCTCAGCCAGGCACTTCATTACTCTGTTTTCTCACTCTCCTAGAAGATGATTCAGGTCCACAAATTATGGTAACATAGGTAAAAAGTAAGCACAGAATAAGTGTGAAGCCTTGAATAAAGTGGAGATCAATTCATAAGCTCAATATCTCATGCTCAGTGATTTGAATGGTTCACAGGGTGGCCAATAGCAAAGAGTCCTACATCACCAGACTGTGTCCCTACCCTTTTGACATCTCCAGAGCAGCAGGGGACTCAGCCCTGCCTCATGTGTCTCAGGTCAAAGAGAAAAGGCACAGAGCTCCAATATGTGATTTCCAGCCTGAAAGGAATCAAGTGTCTTCTGATAAATAACACCTCAATTTTTTTAAGTGAAGGAATTAAATTGACCTTCTTTTGAAATGGGCTAGACAGGGTAAACAAGGAGAGATCTTGTTTTCCCTTCATACTGGAAAAATAACATTTCTCCCTTTCCAGCTCAGTACAGTTGACTGCATTGGAAAGGAATCTGTTTTCTCTGGAAAGATTTATTTGCCCAACAGTCATGTTTTTGTATATGTGTGTGTGTTGGCAAGAGGTGATAGATTTTCCAGAACAAGGGTCGTCTTGTTCACAGTTTAAAGGGACCTAGAAGTTGACTGAGGAATTTAACATCAGGGAGAGCTTTTGCAGCCTTCATTAACGCTGTGTGCAGACTCCAGAGCATCTCAAATTGGCCTGGGTGTTCGGACAGTGCTGCGCAGTGACTGCGGTCCCACCATGCTCATGGAGAGCAGATAGAGACATCTCTTCTTTCTTCACCTCAATCTCAAAACACGTGACAATCAAGGTCTGTTTGGAACCGTCTACATTTCTATTTTTCAAATAAAGCACTGTTTCCAAAAAAGTTAAACAATTTTTTAATAAAACCACGTGGAAAAGCTAAGAGCAGAATAACATCCTCTCCCCACACCCAGACTTCTGTTCCCCACCTGGGGACACATTGTTTCAGGATCAAGCAAGCCTGTAAATTCCTTTCTGGCTGAATTAGAGAGAAGATGTCTAGGAGTTACTAGATACCCCCTGTCTCCTGTCTCTTCTAAGCACCTCACCAAGGACTGGTATCACACTGGAGATTTTAGAGCAAATAGCTCCTACTTTATGGAGAATTATCTTCACCGCTTTTAGTTTTCTTGTATTATGCACAGGGTATTAATATAATCTATACTAGTAAAAGGGTAATATGCTAATTAGGGAGACCTTCTGAACATCTTTCTAGACAAAGCCAAGGTGGTAGGGCTGAGGCAGAGGCGGTTAGGGGTGATCAGGCCGGCGGGGCGGGGGGGGCAGTTGGGGCGAGCAGGCCAGCAGGGGGGGCACTTGGGGATGAGCAGGCCTGCAGGGGTGGCAGTTGGGGGCGAGCAGGCAGGTGGGGGGGCAGTTGGGGCGATCAGGCAGGCAGGGAGGGCAGTTGTGGGCAAGCAGGCCGGCAGACCGGTGAGCGGTTAGGAGCTAGTGGTCCCGGATTGCAGTTTAAATGGCAGTCAGACATCCCCCAAAAGGTCCCAGATTGGAGAAGGTACAGGCCGGGCTGAGGGACCCCCTATCCCCCTCCTGAGTGCATGAATTTTGTGCATCGGGCCTCTAGTATAAAATAAAATTGCATACTTCAGGATATTTTCTTGAAAACATTTCTTTGAAGATGAATGACCTACTGCTTATCAATTCAAAAAAAGTTGAATACATATGTATATATTCTAACACAAGAAAATATATGTGTTAAAATATGTTTTCTGTTGTTAGTATATGCACATACATATTAGTATTAGAAAGAATACATGTAAAAATTTCCAAGTCACTGCCTGCTGAGCTCAACGGGACAGCTCAGCTGGATTTTGCACAAGTGACTTTTCACTCAGCTGGTCTTTGCCTTGCCAGGTGCAGCTGGCCAATGGAAAGGAAAGGAAAGGTGTTTTTCCTTTGAGCATAAACATTACAACTTTTACCACATTTTCCACTGCACAGTATCTGTTTTCAAGGAAGCCCAGAATGGCAGAAAACAGAGGAGTCTGAGATTTCTCCTTTGTAGATGTTGGCTCCCAGCCTTTTAGTGCATTTAATTTAGCAAATGTCCACATAATTAAATGAGGGGAAAGTAGAATTTTTCTTTGATGGCAAAATGGTTTCCATGAGGAGAAGCTGGCTGATGGAGTAAACTCTGAAGTGTTGCTGGAAGACTTCACGGTGGCTAGGCACCCTTGTCAGTGCCCAGACAGTCCACATTCCCAGGGGCTGGCAGTCTTCGGAGGGTTTCATAAGCCAGTTTCTTCTTGGGGCATTTTTAACTTTTACAAATACATTCTTCCTATTGTGTGCCAAAGTCCATGAATTTGGCATAATAGGGAACTTCACTAATTCCTATTATGTTCTTTATTGGCCTGTTTGAAGATGGTTGGGATGAATCTGAGCGAAGTGGGTTTTACACTGGCTATGAAGCACCCAGCACAGTGGCCCTAGAAGAATCAGGAAAAGACACCAAATGTTTTCCAGGGCAGGGCCCAGTCTTTTATTCTCAGTCTGTTCTCCAAATATCTACCCCATGCTTGATATTAAATAAGTATTGGTTAGAAGTGCTGACCATGAAGTAAAGAAATGGAGGAGAGAGAAAAATGGCAGCTTGCTGAACTTCAGCAAAAGATAAAACGAGGTGAGTATCCAATAGAACTCGACCTGATTCTCAGCCTCCATACCCTTGTAGAGCTCCCAGCCAAATGAAGCTTCTGGTCTTTCTCTTCCTGTGCTCCCTTCTCTGATTCACCTCTAGTGGTGCCCCCTAAACTCTGTTCATGCGTCCTTCCATCAGCGCCTGTTCTTTCTCAAACCCTGGTACCAAGAGCTCTCTCAGATAACTGCTACTCCTGCCTCACTTCCCATCTCTTCCCCTCCAACCAATGGCCTCAGAGTTGGGGAAAATTAAAAACAGCTTCTTCATCAAGAAGTGGCGATTTCTGGGATGGAATATCATGTAAGGCTGGATAAATCCTGCTCTGAGTTTTTGCACTGAGGCAAGAGGTGGCTGCCCTGCCTCCCCCCTTACATAAGAAGATTTATGGTGGAATATTATTAGCACTTGCCACCTAATTGACAAGGTTGGTTGTTCACAGAGATGAATTCTCACTGGGTTGTGGAAAAGCTTAATGGAACAGAATGGGGTAAAAATGGACTATGTTAGGAGCTGAGTTCAGAATTTCTCCTACTTGATGAGCCAGCCTGAGGTAAACAGTTGAGCAGGAAGGTTAGGCCCAGGAAAATCATGGAAGGAAAAAATAGAACAAAGAGAGGGTAATTTTCTTATGCTCTGTATAAGAAAATTAAAGCATAGTAATTTTTGTTAGTGAAGGTGGAGGTAAAAGGGAAAGGGGAGTGTTGAACTACCTGGTAGTAGGCCTCAGCTGATGGAAAACAAATATTTATACCATATCAATTTTAATTGTTTTGTTTACATTTTTATGAAGTAAACCTCTCTATCTAAGTCTCCCGTAAAGGACATAAAGTACTTAAAAATTAAAATAAAGTACATACAAAGACTGTGTGTGTGTGTGTGTGTGTGTGTGTGTGTGTGTGTGTGTGTGTCTGTGAGAGAGAGAGAGAGAGAGAGAGAGAGAGAGAGAGAGAGAGTCAAAGGATCTTTGTGGATTTTCTATATCCAGATCCACATGTAGAGAACACTCACAGTGGACAATGAAATGATACACATATTGATACACAGAGTCAATATTTCAATGGGAAGAACTAGAACTTGACCAGTGATATCATGAGGCACACTTTCTTATTTTTTTAATTGTTTTATTGCTTAAAGTATTACAAAGAGTATTATATATGTCTCCTTTTTTTTTTCTCCCCTTGACCCTCCCCTAGCCTCCCATGCCCCCCAGTGTCTTGTGTCCATTGGTTATGCTTATATGCATGCATACAAGTCCTTCGGTTGATCTCTTACCCACCCCCCAAAAAAACCTCCCTGGCCTTCCTGCTGTAGTTTGACAGTCTGTTCAATGTTGCTCTGCCTCTGTATCTATTTTTGTTCATCAGTTTATAATGGTCTTAATTATCCATAAATGAGTGAGATCATGTGGTATTTTTCTTTCATTGACTGGCTTATTTCACTTAGCATAATGCTCTCCAGTTCCATCCATGCTGTTGCAAATGGTAAGAATTCCTTCTTTTTTACAGCAGCATAGTATTCCATCGTGTAGATGTACCACAGTTTTCTAATCCATTCATCTGCTGATGGGCACTTAGGCTCTTTCCAGATCTTAGCTATGGTAAATTGGAGGCACACCTTCTTAATGCATTCAGAAAGGATGCAGGCCCCCTCAGATAGAATGTAGGGCAATTCATTTGAGACTCAATGGACAGATTTGATTTTTCTCTGATACCTTGGTTACATTTAACAAACTAGGAGGAGGGGGCCAGGCAGCCATTTACTGACTTATTTGGGTCTTGTAGTATTACCTGGGGAAAGAGACCAAATCAAAAGAAATATTAACCTTCTATCCAGCACTTTTATTCCATTGAAAGAGATCCTGGCATTCTTTCAAAAAAATTATCAATCAGCCCTGACCAGTTTGGCTCAGTGGCTATAGCGTCGACCTGTGGACTGTGGAGTCCCAGGTTTGATTCTGGTCAAGGGCATGTACCTTGGTTGCGGGCACATCCCCAGTAGGGGGTGTGCAGGAGGCAGCTGATCGATGTTTCTCTCTCATGGATGTTTCTAACTCTCTATCCATCTCCCTTCCTCTCTGTAAAAATTCAATAAAATATATTTAAAAAAATTATGGATCACAGACATATGGAATTTTCCCAAAATATTAATGTCATAAACTCAGATTTGACAAGGGCCATAGAGCACATGAATTCAACCTCTGGAACCAACTTCCTGGACATAACTTCAATTGTGTAAGTTCCTTAACTTCCCTATACCTCAGTTTCCTCTTCTGTACAATGGGAAAAATCATAGTTCCTAGCTCATAAGATCCTTGAGAAGATTAAGTAAGTTAGTATGAAAAAAGCACCCAGAATAGTTCTGAAACATTCAGAGTCAATTATTATCATCTTGCCTTATCATGGGAAGCTGGGAAGAACATTATGCTAGGAAATTTATGTACATA
Organism: Myotis brandtii; assembly: GCF_000412655.1. NCBI lineage: Eukaryota > Metazoa > Chordata > Mammalia > Chiroptera > Vespertilionidae > Myotis > Myotis brandtii. The sequence continues at coordinate 29,385 of NW_005353397.1, forward strand.
TCTCAATCTTATCAACAATTAATTTTCATTGTTATGGACATTATTAATCTATTTTATCAGCTGGAGACCTGAGCCAAGAAGATAAGTGAATTACCCAAGGTCACAACTAGTTAGAATCATATGACTTGTGGATTTTTTGTTATGTAAGTTTACAAAGTAAAATTACAATGACTGGTTGTTGTTCACACAGGGAATGGTGCAATATCTTATATAGTATTTAAATAGAAATGGAAAACTAAACAAAATAGCTATGTAAAGTGCATTAGCTTAGCCACACATGATTTTAAATGGGAAAATTTGAAATGAATTGGAACTGTTACAGCTAATCTTTGAGCAAAAAGTACATTGGATAAGTAGTGTGGCTGTTAGCATGTCTGTAAAAGTCTTCACTTCTCAATTTCTGGTCTATTCTTATTTGATTTTTTAAAAAACAGTATTAAGAGTATGTTTGGCCAACATCTCAAATATTAAATATATTCATATTAGTTGAAAGAGTAATAATGTTTCTCCTTAAAGTTATGTCTAAAGCAAAATTCCCATTTCCTCTTTTTAAACAGTTTGGGCAGGCTAGTTTTCTGGAGGTTAGCTTTCTAGGCCACCCTGTGGCTTAGAGCCTGCTCTTGATCACAGTTCTGTGAGTGAGCTTGATGGACGGAGAGAATCATTCTTTGTTGAGCACCTCCTGTTATCAGCAACATGCTAGACATCCATCATCTCTTCCAATCTCCACCACTATCTTCTGAGGGTGGTACTCTCTTCTTCTTTTTAGAGATCAGGAAAAGGCAAAGAAAGATCAATTAACTTATGTTCTCCCAGCTACTAACTGTGACAGCAGGCTTTAAACATAGGGCTCTTTGACTCCAAAGTGCATGCTCCTATTATTCATAATTTGCCCCCATGGGTTGAAGATGGATCTGGATTAACTCAAATTCCAGGGCAAGATAAGTTGTCATAAGACTTGGGTCATTCATTTTCATGTAAGAAAGAGGGAGAAGTTCAGGTACTTCCAAGTGATTGCCAAATGGGCAAACAGAACATCAGACACCCTTAAGCCCGATAAGCTGACTAGGACCTAAAACCAAATCAAATTATTTCTTACTTGTCCACTCAACACTTTTTGACACTATTAGAGAAAAAATGCACAGGCTCTAATCTCTTAAGCCAGTGGTTCCCTTACTTTTCACATGTTAAATTAGTGGCATGTTTTGTTCTAATGAATGATATACACCCAATGATATGCTAGGCCTATGATAACTTTCCTACAAACACAATCCCTTCTCTTCCACTAAGGAAGGCCTATCAGAATTTGAGTGAATACTGTGTGGTTATTTCAGCTATGATATTGAATCCATATTCATTTATTTAAAACTAGAGGCCCGGTGCACAAAAATTTGTGCACTGGGGGGGGAGGGGGGGGGCCCTCAGCCCGGCCTGTGCCCTCTCGCAG
>NW_005353397.1:31443-37427 GCF_000412655.1 Myotis brandtii
GGGTTCTATAATCGAAACACTGTTTCAACTCCAGCTCTGAGGCCCGGCTGGCTGAAAGCAGGTTTCTGGGGTTTTGTTTAGCTTCTATATTTGTAACAATGTTTCAAACTGCAAGCTCAGAGGCCTGCAGCGGCAGGCGGGGAACCTTGGCTTCCTCCATCACTGGAACAAGCAAGCCTCCTGTTCGCTTCAGCTGCCTGGCTGCCGGCCACCATCTTGGTTGGCAGTTAATTTGCATATCGCACTGATTAGCCAATGGGAAGCATAGCGGAGGTATGGTTAATTACCATGATTGTCTATTATTAGATAGAATAGAGGCCTGGTGCATGGGTGGGGGCCGGCTGGTTTGCACTGAAGGGTGTCCCAGATCAGGGTGGGGGTCCCCCTGGGGTGTCTGGCCAGCCTGGGTGAGGGGCTGATGGCTGTTTGCAGGCTGGTCAAGCACCCCCCCTCAGTGGGGACCCTCACCCCATGGAGGTTTGACCAGCCTGGGTGAGGGGCTGATGGCTGTTTTCAGGCTGGCCACACCCCCTTTAGGGTGGGGGTTCCCCACTGGGGTGCCTGGCCAGTCTGGGTGAGGGGCTGAGGGCCGTTTTCAGGATGGCCAAGCTCCCCCGGCGACGGAAGCTCCCAGCCTCTCCTTTTTTTCTTTTATTTTTTTTATTCTGGGATTTATTTACCTTCTATAATTGAAACTTTGTTGCTTTGAGTGAAGCTCAGAGCCGGCCACGGCAGGCAGGAAGTTGGCTTCCTCTATCATTGGGGCAACCAAGCCTCCTGCTTGCTCCAGCTCCGTGGCTGCTGGCCGCCATCTTGGTTGGGTTAACTTGCATATAGTCTCTCTGATTGGCTGGTGGGCGTGGCTTAAGGAATAGTGAAGGTACGGTCAGTTTGCCTGTTTGTCTTTTGTTAGTGTAGATAGTACACCTTGTGCTAACTTCAAGCACTTTCACCATTATTTTTAATAAACTACATGCAAGATACCAAAGAGCGGCTACTCAGATGTGTTTGAAATCTAAATGAAGTAGGCATGCTGGGTATATATTCAATCTATTCCCAAAGGAGAAATTCTTCTGCATTTTCCTCTCTTTTTTATCCTTTATTTGTGTGATGATTCTTTCTGTGTTGTATTACCATCAGTAGAACTAACTTACCTGTAGTTATCTCGACTCAGTGTCTCAGGGCCATATTAGTGTCCCTTCATGCTTCACTGTTTCTTCATATCTGTTCCCTTTGCTTCATCTTTAGTTCAGGAAATCAGTATCTTCCATATGGACTATTGTCTGTCCACTCATTTCCCTGCTCATTTCTCTTTTCCCCTGTAATCTTTCTATTTCAGTGCTGACAGATATCTCCCAGATAGTTTTAATATTATAATCTTATTGTAACAAAACCCTAAGTATTTATCCAGATCCAGTGCAAACTCCTCACTCCAGCCCCTAATGAGCCTTGCCATAAGATCCCAGAAAGCTTTGTGCTACCTGTACCCTATGCCCAGCCAAAATATGATAGATAAGTGGTGCTTTGCTCATCCTTTTTACATGTTATTAAAAAGCTATTCATCCTTCAAGGTCCCAGTCATCCTCCACAAATGTCTTCCCTGATTCTCTCAATCAGATGTAAACATTTTTCCTTTCAACGCTTGTCATTCAATGAGCAGAAATTGCTGCATCTCACTGTAATTTCTACGATTATCTCTAATTATCAGTCTCTTACCCCTCCCCCAAACACACACACACACACACACACACACACACACACACACACACGTCATTTCTTTGGCAGTTGGGACTTTGTATCTTCCGTAGCTCCAAGGAGTTCTTCCTCATAAAGTGATCATTGCAATCATGTTGTTGTTGTTAATGAAAAAGAAGAAAAAGAGGAGGAAGAGGAGAAGTTGGAGGAGGAGGCGAGAAGGAGGGGAAAAGAGGTTAGAGAGATCTTTTGCTTCTCTATTCATTATGATTGGACACCTCTAATTATTGAAAGGTTTTCTCTATATTTATCTAAAATCTGCCCCCTTAAAATTCAGTTTTATAAATATTTATTGACTGACTACTGTGTGCAAATTGAACCATTTTCGTCATAAATCATTTAGTGATCCAACTATAGTCAACATGCTGGCTCTTCCCACACTTGTCATGAGGAAACTTCTCACATTTTGAGGAGGAAAAGGCTGCTCCTAAGTCCACCCTCCTAGCAGCTGCTCCAAGCTTATCTCAACCCTACCTCAGGGCCCTGATCTCCAGGTTAATTTCTTGAAAACATCTTTCTCCACTCATCTCTGAGCTATAGAATGTATGGGGGTTGCATAGAAGGTTGCTGAGAGATTTTGTGGATTTATTGTTGTTATGTATAGAAGCCCTTGGGGGTCAGAGGCAAAAAGATTTATTCTTCCATTTACACAAAAATAAGTATCTGAGCCTCATGGTTAAATGTTTAAATATTTTAAGATTACTATCCTATTTCCCATAAATCTTCTTTGGCAAGATTTATATACTTTGGAAGCAGAGTGGAGGGATAGTCAAAGGTTCTTTAGCAAAATACCAGGAGGTGAGTTTAAAAGGGGTGTATTTAGAAAGAGGTGTCATTTATTTAGGATTGAGTGCATAAGTGACAGTTCATAAGTATAGGGATGGGGAAAGTTTTGTGAGTTGGAGTGTCTGGATTATATCAGGTTTTCGTAATACTCATATATTGCTGGCAGAAAAAGGCCTAACTGTGGTCTCATAGGTTAATTATGTGAATTAGACCTTGTTGTAGGTAGTTGCTATGCAGTGAATTATCTGTTATGACACTTGGACAAACCAAAGCTACCGATGTCTTCCTTTCCATCACTGCTGCCATTACCCTCATGTCTCTCTCCTGGACCATGCAATGACCTCCCAACTGGGATCCTTATCTCCAGTGGCTCCTCTCTCCAAAACATACCATACAACCTAGTGCAGCATTACCCATGCTCCTGGCTTAGCAGACTTGTTTTCTTAAATCGTAGGCTTTGATCCCCCTTCCTGCTTCATCCCTGGAGGCATTCCTAAGCTTCATGTAGAGTTGACCACCCCTACTCCTTACTTGTTATTTTTGATACAGATTTCAATCATGGTATTTTTGACGCTGTTTCTTTACATCTCTCTTGTACTTCCAATACTGCAGTATTACATGTGCTTTCCCAACACCTACCTTACCTATTGTAGTGCCTAGCATCCAGTGAGTGTCTAATATATTGTCTTAGGAATGAACAGAGGGTAAGTCCATTCTCCTTGCTCCTGTACTCTAGGTCTTCCATAATCTTGGTCCACCTCATCCCCCTGGGATGCCTCTTCATGGATTCTATTCTTTTGCAAACCATGAAACAAACATTTCCTTTGAGAAGACTTGCAGTCTGTTGCTTTCACCCAGGGGGAGATGGCCCTTCCCTTTCTCTGCTTGCTGAAACCCTACTTATTTTCAAGAGACAGTCCAGTCACCTCTCCTCCATGAGGCCTCCTGTGCTCTGGTAACACGTGGCTGATCTGTCTTTGATAGCATTGATCAGACACTTATTTCATGACCTCTTTCAATTTCATTGTCACCACAGCCTTTAGAACAGGGATTTAACCAAACAGGAGCTAAGAAAACTGTGTGGAGTGGAAATAACATGGGTACATACCTTAGTATAGTAAGGCTCTGCTGACTTTGCTGAGCAAATGACCCTGTCCTGAGTATGTTGATCTTGTTCCTGAACATGGGCTAGAAAACAGCACATCAAAGGCATAGCTAGAACATGATCAGGCCTAAGTCTTTTCCTTTCTTTATTTTCTCTGGAGGAGTAGTGAGCTAGCCTGCAGAGCCTAGAGCTTTCCAGCCTGTGTTTCCCATAGCACTGGGTTACTGGTGTGAGGAGTGATTCCTCTCACCCTTCAGAGGGACTGGGCCTGGCTCACAACACCCAAGTGCCTGCACCAGTGACTTCTGGCCATTAGCCCAGTGTGCCTCATAACAGTGGATCCTGTTATGAAAAAGGTCAGGGGGCACTGACCTTAGTCAAATTAGGTCAAATCCATGAACCGCTGGGCATGCACACACTGCAATGGGAAATGATTCCCTTTGCATTTGGTGTCCTAACGTGGGTACACTAGGAAAAGCTGAGGATCTGGAGTCAGGAGCTACTTTTGAAACCCATTCCTTATATCTGTGTGACTTGGAGCAAGTCATTTAAACTCTCTGGGCTTCTGTGTACTTGGAAATTTGTTTTTAACTGGCTTCATTTGTGTTTAGGGGAAAGCCATGATTTGAGGTTTCTAGCCCCTTTCTCCATTTTAGTCAGTGTAGTTTTCCCTTTGGCCTATTTTATATGCTGTAGAGCAGATAGACCTCCCTGGGAGAAGAATGCCACTGCTCCAAAGTGTCCAAAAGCCAGTAGACTGGGTAATGTCCACGCTCCCTTTTAATGTTCACATCCTCAGAGTCTCTGAAAACTTGTTTCCTATCATTCTGTTGAAAGCAAGTAAATGAACACACTGAAGATCCCAACTCTTTCATTCTTAAAATAGTTTGTTTTTCTGGTCTGGCCACTTGATCATTTGATTTTCTAAGAAAGTAGAGCTTCTGAGTAAGGTGAAAGCTTTAATGATATGGATGTTAAATTGATTCAGTTGAAGACAAAAACTGGCTCCTTCTGGAAAAGGAATGTGAACGTCCTTTGGGGGCATCAAATGCCATAGGTTTCATCTTAGTTCTACCGCTCCCAATGAAATATTTCATGACTATGAGCTAATTTAAGAAAAAATAGTCTTCAGGTTTGTGCAATTAGTTTATTAATTTAACAAATAATTGCTTATGGTAACCATACCATTGTTCTCCCCCAAACAGCCCAGATTAGACTTTTTATATGCTATGTGATCTTCACTAATTATTTTTAACCCTCCCGTTCACTTTGCGTATGGAGCACCTTCTCTCTGACAGCAATCTGCCCCTCTGGCCTGGTAAAGATTCATAAATGCCTTAGCAGCTAAGGATTAGCTCATTCAAAACAGAGAACTGGCTCAAAACAACCTCCTGGAATTTCTATTCTGGAACCTGATCAATTGAAGTTAGTTCATAGTAAATAAAGGATGGTGGCTGTACACAAGGAGCTACAAAACTGAAAACAATGACAACAACAACAACAAACAACAACAACAACAACAATAACAAAATCAGGATGGTGGACCCTGAATGAATTATAGGATTCAGAATCAAACTATCTAGCTAAGCCCTGATTCCATTTTGGATATAAATGTTTTAAAAATTCTGAATTCATTCTTTCTCCTCTGTGTTGGTGTAATTCTGGCTCACAGCAGTTGGGTTTTCCATATTAGGAATTTTGTCATTGTGAACATTCACCCAGATCTTGACCATGGCAGACTTCTGCTTGCTGAATCAGAAACCAGTCCTTGAGGTGAGAATTCACTTGATGAATGAAGATAGGTACAAGGCATTTCCTTCACCATTCATGATCATGATTTATTCACTTGTTTCCACACACCAGTTTCTGTCTCTATCCACAGAACTGGAGAGAAGGTCTTGTTTATATAAAGCTGTTGTAAAATGAATCCATCCTGCAAGGCCTCCTCCTTTGCCATGGGAAGGAATCCCAGACATGCTCTGCACTGTATAAACATACACTTTCTTCAACACCCGGCACACTTTCTCCATGTATAGCCTGTAAATTTCACTGAAAATCTGGATTAGATTTCTGGGGTGTTCTCATATATATATGGTGAAATGATCAACACAATAATTCTAGTTAACATCCATCATCACACAGTAACAATTTTTTTCTTGTGATAACAACTTTTAAAATCTATTCCCATAGCAACTTTCAAATATATAATATAGTATTATTAAATATCTACACTAATAAAAGACAAACATGCAAATTGACCGTACCTTCGCTATGCCTTAAGCCATGCCCACCAGCCAATCAGAGCAACTATATGCAAGTTAACCCAACCAAGATGGCG
>NW_005353397.1:38378-42989 GCF_000412655.1 Myotis brandtii
CCCCCCCCCCCCCCCCCCCCCCCCCGCCGAGTGCACAAATTTTTGTGCACTGGGCCTCTAGTAAGATACAAATATATAAATTACTAGAAGCCCAGTGCATGAAATTTGTGCACTGGGGCGGGGGGGGAGGGAGCGGGGGGGTCCCTCAGCCCAGCCTGTGCCCTCTTGCAGTCTAGAACCCTTCAGGGATGTCCACCTGCTGGCTTAGGCCCGATCCCTGGAGGGAGCGCACTGACCACCAGGGGGCAGCTTCTGCATTGAACAACTGCCCCCTGGTGGTCAGTGTGCATCATAGTGACCAGTTGTTCCACCGTTCCATTTGCATATTAGGGTTTTATTTATTATTATATAATACAATATGTATATTACATCCCCAGCACTTATTTGTTTTATAATTGAGAGTTTGTACCTTTTGATCCCCTTCACCATTTCAGCCTCACCCTCATTCCCACTCCCCAGCCTCTGGCAGCCACCAATTTGTTCTCTGTATCTGTTAGCTCAGTTTGTTGTTCTTATTGTTTTTGATACCACATATAAGTGAGATCTCATACAATATTTGTCTTTCTCTGTCTGGCTTCTTTCACTTAGCATAATGACATCAAGGTCCACCCATGTTGTGGCAATTAGCAGGATTTCCTTTTTATAGCTGAACAATATTCCCTTCTCTCTATGTATACCACATTTTCCTTATGTAAGTGAGATCTCATACAATATTTGTCTTTCTCTCTCTGTCTGGCTTCTTTCACTTAGCATAATGACAACAAGGTCCACCCATGTTGTGGCAAATAGCAGGATTTCCTTTTTATAGCTGAACGATATTCCCTTCTCTCTATGTATACCACATTTTCCTTATTCATTCATCCACTGATAGACACTTAGGTTGTTTCCATGTCTTGGCTATTATAAATAATGCTACAATGAACATAGAAGTGCAGATATATTTTCAAGGTAGTGTTTTCATTTTCTTTGTATAAATACCCAGGAATGGAATTGCTGGATCACATGGTAGTTCTATTTTTAATTTTTTGAGAAACCTCCATACTGTTTTTAATAGTGGCTGTGCCAATTTACATTCCCACTAGCAGTGCACAAGGGTTTCAGTTTTTCTGTATCCTTGCCAACACTTGTTATTTCTTGTCTTTTTTATGATAGCTGTAATAATGGATGTGAGGTGATATCTCATTGGGGCTTTGAATTGCATTTCCATGATGTTTGGTGATGTCGACCAGCTTTTCATGTGCTAGGATCTTCTCTCTATTACTGCTCTATTATGCCAGAACATGATAAGGTCATGTTTAAACACAACTTTGTCTAAAGCCTTTACTGGCCCTCACTGTGAAAACCACCACTCCTTCCTTTTAGCTTCTATGGCATTCCTCCATAACCTTTCTCCTTGCATTTATCATTTTCTTTTGTAAGACAGTAATCTGTGAAGGAACACTTAGTGATCCTATTATTACCATAAACTCTTGAATGGCAGGATCTTCATATCCCCATCAAGACTGGGGCTATGTAAGATAATTGAGGCACTTACCTCAGACACAAAATTTAAGGGGAACCCCCAAGACCCAGTCAGATAAGTAACATTGTAATGTGACATTTAAAAAAATAAAAAATCTATGATGAACAAAACATCAAAATTTTCTACAGAGACAGGATCGATGTTTTCCCCTTTTCCTTTCAAATTTTTTGTTTTATGTCAGACTTTAATACAGGCCAGAACTGCCTTTATTGGAAATTTTGTTATTTTATCATAGATTTTTTGCATTAGTTTTTATTTTTTTAAGCAACTATTGCATTAACATGCTAGTTCTCTTTATTCCTGAGTGCTTTTGGCTTCCTCTTAAATGTTGTGCTTAAAGTGATTGTCTCACTCACCTCACCCTGGTCCTGGCTCTGATCACCCTAGTAACCAGCACCAGGTTTTGTCCAGATATACATTCAATTAATATTTCATGAATGAATGAGTGAATACTAGCAGAGGTATTTCAGATGCTTTTTTCTTTGCTTTTTTCTAAAGGCAAAATGACACCTACTCCACAATCCAGCATCTCTGGTGACAGGCAGCACAGTTAGGGAAGTGGCAGTCATTTCAAGTGGCTGGTTGAAGTACCTCCAGTCAGCGTTCTTCTGTCAATTTAAATAATTGATCTTGAGCTTCTTTCATTGTCACGGAGGACCCCTCCAGTTTTGCTTTATTTCATAAACAGTTCTCAAGAAGTTAAATAGTCACAGAGGCACAGAATCAGTTTTCACTTCATTCTAGTGAATTGTAAGCCAATAACAAGAAAAACAACTCCTTTGGAAGTCCAGAATACTGGGAGCAGGATTCCCTTGATAGGTTTCTTCAGGAAGGTTCAATGCTTCCAGGGAGAGGAAAAAGGCAAAGAGCTGGAAGACCAAACACAATGGTCTCTGCCCCCCAACTATACTATGCAGCTTGACAGAAAGTAAACTTTTGTTCCATTACACAGACGCACGGGAGAGAGTCCCATTTCTCAGGGGAAAAAGATATGATCATTCATGTAAGTGTCAATCTGATCTCACACATGCCCTGAAGATGATGGTTGATTCCTCAGTGTATTCATCAACATTTATCTTAAAAGGACAAAAGACTGCTCACAAAATCCTCTCACCAATTCATCTCCAGAAAGTTGAGCCTGTAATAACAAAATTATTTCTCTACCCTGGTAGATGGCCCATGAAAATAATGTTTTTGATTTAGTAACAGGAATTCTATTTAGCACAAGACAATGCTGTTAAAGTGTTTTCTCTGAGTTCTGTCCACATACTAGTCACTGCCCCTAAAGGCATAAATGAATTTTATTCTGAAAATTTACTATGATTTACACTTGTTGTCCTAGCATTGAATGATAGTTAGTCTTTATCCTCATTCCTTTTAACCTCAAATAGTTCAACTGGAAAAAAGTTAACTAAACTAACTTTAGTTAATTTAAAAATAAGAACAGTCTACCCCCAAATCCAAGATCTAGAAGAAAGAGAATGATTCTTAGAAATGACCACTTTTTTCTCTGACAGTCTTCAAATCATTTCTTTTCCCATTTTGTCTATTTGCTTGTTTCATTGTAGTGACTGAAACTTCACTTTTATTACACCTCTGGAAATTTGAGTATTGGAGACCTAGCATATGCCCATTTTAACAAATTATCTTACAGGAAGGGTCAACACTTCCTGGAGTGTTAAGTGAGCCTGCTAACATTTTAGGTTTAGATTCCATAACTGGTGAGGGCCTACTATGTGCTGGCCACCCAAGCTAGGCAGCTTTCCCAAGTTATTTCATTGAACCTTTGAAGAGTCTAGAGGAAGAACAGGTTTCATCAGATTCATGTTGAAGAAATAAAAACCAAGACTTTAAGAGGTTGTAATGTGGCTGGCATTATGAGAGTAGAAAGGGGAGCAAGGTCTAACACTTCATAAAAGTGCCCTATTATTAAAAGGGATTAAAAGGGTATGCATCTGCAGCATTTTTGAGCTCCTTGTAATAGGATACTTTATCAGGTTCAAGAAACTGGGAAAGAGTTACAACAGGAATTGTCACCAGACTTAGAAATAGAGGAAGTGATTTAAAAATATTTATTGTTGAAAATATTACATATATCCCCTTTTCCCCCCATTGACCCTTTCTAGCCTGCCCCACCCCCACCCCAGGCCTTCACCACACTATTGTCTATGTCCATGGGTTATGCATATATATGCATACAAGTTTCTTGGTTGATCTCTTTATACCCACCCACCTACCTCCTCCTCCCCTCTGAGATTTGACAGTTTGTTCCATGCTTCTATGTCTCTGGATCTATTTTATTCATTAGTTTATTTTGTTCATTAGATTCCACATATGAGTGAGATCATGTGATACTTGTTTTCCTATGACTGGCTTACTTTGCTTAGCATAATACTCTCCAGGTCCTTCCATGCTGTCTCAAAGAGTAAGAGATCCTTCTTTTTTACTACTGCATAGTATTCCATGGTGTAAATGTACCATAGCTTTTTTATTCACTCTTCTACTGATGGGCATTTGGGCTGTTTCTAGATCTTAGCTATTGTAAATTGTGCTGCTATGAACATAGGTGTGCATACATTCTTTCTGATTGTTTCTTCAGGCTTCTTAGGATATATTCCTAGAAATGGGACCACTGGGTCAAATGGCAGTTCCATTTTTAATTTTTTGAGGAGACTCCATTCTGATTTCCATAGTGGCTGTACCAGTCTGCATTCCCACCAGCAGTGTATTAGGGTTCCTTTTTCTCCACACCCACCCCAGCAATTGTTGTTTGTTGATTTATTGATGGCAGCTATTCTCACAGGTGTGAGGTGGTACCTCATTGTTGTTTTAATTTGCATCTCTCGGATGATTAGTGATGTTGAGCATTTTTCCATATGTCTCATGGCCATTTGTATGTCTACTTTGAAGAAGTGTTTATTTAAAAAGAAAAACCAAGATGGCGGCATAAGTAAACACCTGAAATTGCTGCCTCGCACAACCACTTCAAAAATACAACTAAAAGACAAAACGGACATCATCCAGAACCACAGGAAGGCTGGCTGAGTGGAAATTCTACAACTAGAAGGAAAGAGAAAAGCACACTGAGA
>NW_005353397.1:44953-47910 GCF_000412655.1 Myotis brandtii
AGGAGAGCTATGGGGGGAAAAAAGAGGAACAACTGTAATAATCTGAACAATAAAGATTTAATTAAAAAAATAAATAAATAAAAATGCTGAAACTTAAAAAAAAAAAGAAGTGTTTATTTAGGTCTTCTGCCCATTTTTTGATTGGGTTGTTTGTTTTTCTTTTGTTGATTTGTATGAGTACTTTACATATTTTGGATATTAACCCCTTATCAGATGTATCATTGGAAAATATGTTCTTCCATACAGTGGGCTCTCTTTTCATTTTGATGCTGTTTTGTTTTGCTGTGCAGAGATTTATTCGCAGATGACATGATATTGTACATAGAAAACCCAGGGACTTCACCAAAAACTACTATATTTAATAAAGGATTTTGGCAATATAGCAGGATGCAAAATTAACGCTCAGAAGTCATTCGCATCCTTATACACTAATAATGAATTTTCACAAAGAAAAACTAAAAAATAATCCCATTTACCATTGCAACAAAAAATTAAGATAAACTTAACCAAGGAGGTAAAAGACCTGTACTCAGAAAACTATAGAAAATGTAAAAAAGAGATAGAAGAGGATATAAACAAGTGGAAGAATATACCGTGTTCATGGATTGGTAGAATTAACATCACTAAAATGTCCATATTACCCAAAGCAATTTATAGACTCAATTTAATCTCTATTAAAGTACCAATGGCATAATTCACAGATCTAGAACAAACACTTCAAAAATTTATATGGAACAAAAGAGGACTCCAAATAGCCACAGCAATACTGAGAAAGAAGAACAAAGTTGGAGGGATCACAAGACCGGATATCAAGCTATACTACAAAGCTACTATAATCAAAACAGCCTGGTACTGGCACAAGAACAGACACATAGATCAATGGAACAGAGCAGAGAACCCAGAAATCAACCCGAGCCATTATGCTCAATTAATATTCGATAAGGAGGCAAGAGAATACAATGGAGTAAAGACAATCTCTTCAATAAATGGTGTTGGAAAAATTGGACAGATACATGCAAAAAGAAAAAAAGAAAATAGACCACCAACTTATACCACACACAAAAAATAAGCTCAAAATAGATAAAAGATTTATATGTAAGTCTTGAAACCATAAAAATCCTTGAAGAAAACATAGACAGCAAAATATTAGACTTCTCACATAAGAAATTTTTTGCTGATACAATGCCTAGTGCAACAGAAACAAAGGAAAAAATAAGCAAATGGTACTACATCAAAATAAGAGGAAGTGATTTTATTATGGAAGTCAACTTGATTCCAAAAACTCAGAATCACAAGGCATACAAAGCATGCAAAAGAGGACATCTAACCAATAAATGTAATAATCGCGGTATTGTTGACAGCTGAGCCCTTGGAGCATCTACATCTCTTTAACAATTAATAGGTGAAAACCCTGCTCAGTGTGGCAGTGGATCAGTGGGTACAAGAAGCACCAGCCAAACTAAAAGAGCAGATGCCCCTTTGTAGGAAATTTAATTAAAGTGGAGACTTATAATAACGTCCCATTGTGCTCTTGACTTAGATGAGAGAGGCAGAGCACTGTGAATTCTCCAGACCAGCCAGATATTGTGGACCGCCTCAGACCCTCCCAAGAGGACTTGTGGCTGTACCAAATAATAATCACTCCCCCAATATAATGAACAACATAAACTGATGAACAAAAATAGAACCAGAGTCATAGAAGCATTGAACAGACTGTCCAACCTATGAGGGAAGACAGGGGTTGAGGGGGAAAGAGATCAACCAAAGGACTTGTATGCATGCATATGAACATAACCAATGGACACAGATGGGGGGGGGAGGGGGAAGGTGAGGGCATGTGCTGAAGGGTCAGGGTGGCCAGGGAGAAGTCAATGGGGGAAAATGGAGACTTATGTAATACTTTAAACAATAAAGAACTTAAATTTAAAAAAAAATCACTCCCCAAAGTCACAGAGCACTTTCCTATCAGCACAATTCTTGGTCACAAAATAGGTGAAAAGCCATAGTGCTTCAGGTCTTTTAAAAATGTTTTATAATTTTATTTTTAAATTACAGTTGACATTAAATATTATCTTATCTTAGTTTCAGGTATACAGCATAGGGGTTAGACAATTATATAATTTACAAAGTATTCCCCCCAATTCAGGTCCCCGCCTGGCACCAGTCTTCTAAATGAAGTTAAAGATTACACCATCTGCAATGAAACACTTTTATATCTCCTCATGGCCACAATTACTTGGTCACCAATAATACAATAAACTTTCAGAAATAATTAACAGAGCTGGGAAATCAAGCCACACCCTTTCATGTTCTGAGAAGTTAGCAATAGCTCCACTTGTAAAATGGGGATGCAAACTCTATTGTACATCCTCAGCCCATGATATCTTCTTACAAACGTGGGAGGCCCTACATTTTGAAAGGTAGTAGTTCCACAGAGAGAGGCAGTGTAACGGAGCCTGCCCTGGAATAGCAGTGCTGGTTTCTCAATGCACCAGCTCCACAGCACTGGGCAAACGACTTCACTCCCTGTGCATTTTGGTTTCCTCATTCACAAAATGGGAGTAACAGTAGCACCTATCTCATAGAGCTATTGTGCTTGGCACACTGTAGGTACTAAATCATCGTCAGCTATAATTCCCATTCTTCCGAGCTGTTAACAGTGGCCTGGCTTCTTTGACAGCCTAGCAAAGAGTTATTTGAAAAATATTACAATTACCAATACAATGCATAATTCAGATAGATAACATATCTAACATTCTTTTGAATATATACCAGAAGGATAGCTGGGTCATATGGTAATTCTATTCTTAAGTCTTGAGGAGCCCCCTTATTGTTTTCCTCAGCAGCTGCACTATTTACATTCCCACCCCCAGTGCACAAGGCGTCCCTTTCTCTTTTCTCTACATCCTCACCAACACTCGTCTCTTGTTGTTTTTTTTTAATAATAGCTATCCTAA
>NW_005353397.1:47943-60003 GCF_000412655.1 Myotis brandtii
ATATATATAATTTTGGTTTGGTTTTGTATATAATATTTCTCAAAAAAGCTAAAAAAATTATCTAACATTGTTCCTGACACATACACAGGGACCTTACACAATGTAGGTAGCTATTAGCTCTTTAATTGCTAGGTGAAGAGCTAACATATCTTCCTTCTTCTTTGAACAATATTCTCCTTCTTTGCTAGCCCCGCTGCTTTGACCTTTCCCAGTGTACCTGTTTAGGGGATCACAAATGCCTGCCTTTGGAGGTTCATTCGGGATGCAGTTACCGGCTAGGTGCTAGGAGCAGAGTGCGGGGTGCACAGAGGGCAGAATGGATGGGTCCCTTCTTCATGCAACTTAAATTCTTGTTAGACAAGTGGTAACGGCAAGAGCCTGAGAAGTGTGAGGATCAGGAACTGAATGTGTGAGGACATGTCAGCATCTGGTAAAGGAGGGAGGAAAGGCTTCCCCGAGGAGATGGAGTTTGAGCTGAAAACTAAAGCACTGTCGGCATTAGCCATATTGGAGAAAGTGCTCCAGGTGGTTCTGAGACCTGGAAGGAAAAGAAGCCTGGAGCTGAGGGGAGCTGAGTCCCGCCCCCCACCCCTCCGGCCTGTGTGTAGGACCATGAGGTGGAAAGGTGGATGGAGACCAGATTCTGATGCAGGCGTCAAGGACAGGCCAAAAGGTGAGGTTGATCCTGAGAATGATGGGAAAAATCACTGAAGGGTTTCAGGTAGGGCAGTAAGATGATGCAATTTGACATCAGGAAACAACATGCTCGCTCTCCGTAGAAAGAAGGAATGTGGGGGAGCAGGAAGGAGGCGTTAATGCATCCTCTCTTGAGGAGTATGGCCAGACTTGGGCTGTTTAAAGGCAAAGAAGTGGGTAAATTTGAGAGAAATTTAAATGTTTGGCTTAAAACCAAAACTAGTCCTGCACCACCACCCAGAGAGGGATGGGATAGGTAGAAGCCTTAACTTTTAGCCTGCCCTTCTGCTAACCACACTCAGAACATATTTCGTTTGGAAAAAGAAGGGAACTGATTTCTAAAGTGGAGCTTGGAGTTGTCTACTCATGTCAATTACCTGTGCTAATCTACTTGACCCATTGCTTCAGCTAATGAAGGGCGGCTTGCCCTCCTTTTACCCTAATTATGCTTATCACTCTGGGGCCATAAAGAAGCCAGGAATAACTCAACACCAGTCCCTCCAGCCAAACAATCAGCAAACAAGATAACTTTAAAAAGTGTCAAGCCCAAGTTTATGACTCCCTCATCTACACCAAGGGCATTGTCTCAGTGGCCTAAGTCACCAGACAGAATGGGCCACGGCTGCTTGTTAGTTGCCCAGGGACCAACCGTGACTCATCTGTTTACCGCAGAGAAGAGGTACCTTGGGATGCAAAAGTTGACAGCTGCCTCCCAGGAGATCATTCATACCTGGAAATGAGGGCACTGGGCTTCAACTGGAAATGTGTTCATTGGCACGGTCTGGATGAAGCAGGCCAGGGAGGGAGCCCTACCACGGGGCATGAGTGCATGCACTTATTTTAAGGAACTGGGGTCTCCACAGCTGACTGGCTGTTTCACATCACTCTCTTTGTCTCACTGAGCAGCTTAGAGGCTAGTGGTAATCGCTTGTACGTGCTCTGTTATTTATAATTTAGATACAAGCAGATTTCCCCATAAACAGACTTCCTTTCTTGGCAGAAGTAAGATTAAGGGCAGCAGCAATAAAGAGTAATGAGAAGTAATATCGGTATTATTATTAAGGGTATATCATATTCTTTAGGCAGTTTGTCCTCTAGGTTATATGCATTACTTCTAAGTCAGTGACCACAACCTGGGTGCACATATGAATCACCTGGGGAGCCTTAAAATACTGATGCCTGCCCACCCTCCAAACCTGGTTTAATTGATCTGGGGGGAGCCTGGGCATTGGCATTTTGAGGCTTCCCAGGGAATTCTCATGTGCAGCTAGAGCTGAGAACCACAGGTTTAATCATCATGACGATCTGCAATGCAGGGATTTTTAGCTTTATTTTATAATGAGGAAAATAGAGCCCAGAGGTAACAAGGAACTCGCCCAAGTGCAAGATCAGGGACTTCAACCTTGAGTCTCTGGCCACCAACCCTCTCACCCTACTGTTTCACATACAAATTAGTGAGTCCTTGGGTAAAGAGTAAGCAGGGAGGGCACACAGGGGGAGAAAAGGGCACCAGGGCAGCAGCACCTCACAGGTACCTGGGGACTCTGGGAGCAGGAAGCCCAGCCCTGTCCTGAGCCAGCTGTGCAGCCAGCAGGGTGAAGATCCATAAAGGAAAGGACTGAGTGGGCAAATAACCCACCTTCATGGTTGCAGCAGCTCCTGGCCTCCGTGCAAACCAGGGGTGACTCAGAGGGAACGCTTGGCAGAAAGTCGAGCAGGGCATGGCTGGGCTGGGGCAGGCAGCCTCATTTACCCTTTGCTTTGTCCTATTGCTCCAGGGAGATGAACTCGCTTCCCTAGTGTCTGCCTTCTCGCCCTGTGCGGTGTCAGCCCAGGGCTGGCTCTAGGTTTCCCGGGCACCTCTAACCTGCATTTCTGACACACTGGCCTTAACTCAAGGACATCACACTGATGGATGGAGGAGGCATCTCTGATTCTTGTTTCCCCAGCCCTGAGCAACGCTAGCCATAAGTTCCTGAAAGAGAAACAATCAAACAGGATTCTGAGGTTGCACTTTTCCTCTTCCCTGCTGGGAAGGTACCAGTTCTGGGCCCTCGGCTCTCAGTCTCCTAGAATGAAGCGTGGGCACGAATCCAGGGTCTGAGCTTCTTTGAAGTTTCCCACTTCATTGATGATGGTGAGTTTCTCGAGGTATTTCTGATACCATCGCCGGGACTATCTGAGAAAGAACACACTCTGAGGGATATAGGAAAGAGGAGAGAAGGTTCTGGAATCTAAGGTGGGAGCTATCTGACCCTTTCTATACTTCAGATATGAACTCTACTCTTATATTCCCCACAGAAGATTGAACTGGCCACCTTCATTCATTTATCTACTCAACAGTTATTAAGGGTTTATAGCATGGGGGATTCTTAGAGTAATAAGAGCCATTCCTGACCTTAAGTGGCTCACAGTTTAGCAGGGGAGAAGTCACATAACAAGCAAGCATGGTGGCAGGGAAAAGTCCTGGTGTGGTGGGAACACAGGGAGAGGCCCGAGCTCAGTCGGGAGGTGAGGAGGTGAGTGTCCTGGGAGGGCAATCCCTCCCTGGGGACTTCCTGAGCTCCCAGCAGGTGCCAGCCAGGTGGAGAATGGGGAAAGGGTTTCTAAGTGCCAGCAGCTAGCTTCCGAAAAGGATCAGAGCTATTCTGTTTCTTGCCTCAGTAAAGGATGTTTCTTGTCAAAAAGTCACCTTGGTTTAGCTGCAGACACCCTTCCTTTTCTAGGTTTCAGAGACTTGGACTTCCTTCTCTATGTCCAGGCTAAAGGGCAGAATCCAAAGTGCAACTGAATTCCTTACTTTGATTTTTTTCAACAGAAACATTCAGTTCTGAAGGCCCACCAGCCACACTAAAAAGCTTTTCCCAAGAAAGCCTGGGTTGGGTAGGGGCAGCAGTGCGGGGGAGGAGTGTTATATTTTGGATGAAAAAACATGACTCAAGTGAGGTCAACAATGCACAAAGCACAGGCACTGCATAAGGGAGTCCTTTTTTCCCTTGGTAAGCATTATGTTTCATAATATTAAGTGTCATAACAGTGCATAACAGGGCAGACAAACAGATGCTTAGAGGGATGTGTACCTGAGGGCTTAGTTTAAAAATATTGTAAGGGAATGAAATGCTCTGCCGCTAGAGTTAAAGAAATGATTGGAAAGAACGAGATCCAAGTTTCCAGGAGCCTCTCAACCATCTCTGATAGATAATGGGAAAAGCTAGCTATTTGAACTGTTTTAAGAAAGCACAAGAAAAGGAACTTTCTAGAAACAGACTTTGCAGGAGAGGATCTCTCAGGAGACTTCCTGAACTCAGGATGTGGCCCTCTTGTTTCCGGTCCCCTCACTATAGAGCTCTGTTTCAAGTGTTGACATTCAATAACCCAAGCTTTGCCCTTAGAAATTTCTAACTTTCTCCCAAATGAGATGATTCACTTTGGGGTCATTTTCTGCTTCTTGAAACACCCAAACATGTTCCTCCTTACGCTCTTCAGTTGGATGCTTATTAGACACCTCTTGTTTAGTCAATTTATACTGAGGACAGGGACCGTTGGGCTATGGTTCCATGAACAAGGACAAAAGGTGTTGGTCTCCCAGTTCTGTCTCCTTCTCCTTCTCACCTGAGACAGCCATGGCCAATTCCCTTACCAGGTCACTTTATTTCTCCATCACCATACTTTCACTTTGCCCATTGTGGGACGACACATTCACTGATAGAAGAAGCATTTGTGTCTTTCTGCCTGTGCTGAGCCTGTTTACTTTATAAAAGAGGTCACAATGTTTGTCATAGTCATGCCCTTTGCTTCCTGAGGGAATAGCCCCAGTTTGCTGTTACATTGCTTATAATTACTTATATTCTGCATCGCTCTTTAGTGGTGGGCGGCAGAGGAGTGTTTGCTAATTCATCCTCTTACAATATTTTTAAAATAAGCCCTCAGAATACACCGATTTTATTAACCCCTTCTATCTGCAAATAGATTTTTTAATGCTAATCAAGTTAAATAACATGTTTAAACACCTGTAATCTGTCATATAATAGCGAGGGGGGAGATCCAAAAGAAGTGGAGGCCACAGAAAGATCTTGGAAGATAGTGCTTGAACATTAGTCCCTTTCTTCCCATCCCCACTTTGAGGTGAGGTCTTATCTGCTTGTCCCAGGAGTGTTATAAGACCTTTGTACTTGTTCCCTAGCCTCCAGCCTTTCCCCTGCAGTCTGTGCTGTCCAGGTAGCTCAGTCATCATGTTACATGTCAGCTTCCTAGTAGCTCCTCGGTCATTGAAGGATAAATTCCATCCTCCTTAACCAGACATTCAAGCACTTTACTATCAGACTTTCCAGGGACACCATGGCTATCAAATGGGTTTACTCATTGTCCTATGATATCCCTGAAATAGCTTCACTTTGTGCCTAGAGTTATGGATCCCTCTGCATCCCCCTCTCAGATATCGTTCTCCTCCTCCTTGATGTGTGCCCAAGTCCTACCCAGGCCCGCTGAGTACTGAGCTGGAAACAGTCTCCACTTAGATATGCATGCAGCCATTTATCTTGGTGAACAATCATTTTGTGCTGTTTCTTCTCCTCCTTCTTGCTGTGTGTCCAAGTCCTACCCACGTCCCCTGAGTACTGAGCTGGAAACACAGTCTCCACTTAGATATGCATGTAGCCATTTATCTTGGTGAACAATCATTTTGTGCTGTTTCACTTTGCCATTTGAAGATTAATAGGTATCCCTGAGCAAAATGGTGCCTCTTGTCCCCCACTTTTTCCTCTCCTTTTCCTTGGCAGCTCCACTATCCTTCAGCTTCTCTGCTTCAGCTACTTCAGAGTCCCCATTCTTCACAAAACCGGAAAGGACTTGATATCTGCTATAATCTACGCCTAAGCATGTTTGATATAATTTCAGTCTTGTCTCTCACATTGTGCATCTATCCTCATGACACACCCTGGAAGGTAAGGAGAGTGGGAGTACTGATATTTATTGCATAGTTATTGTGTGTCACCATGGACACATGCGAACACATTTGCATTCACCTACAAACTTATCTGGAAGTATTTTGATCTGTGCTTTCAAATGAGGGACCTAAGGCTCAGAGTGGGTAATGAATTCCTCAAGGACAGTTTGATGCTAGATATGGTGCTGAAGAGAAAAAGAGAATTGTTGTGGGATGGGACTTGTTAGGACAGGCTTCAAAGATGTGGTGGGACCAAGCCCCGACCTTGGTCTGGTGGGCAGGAGGAGAGGGCACCGGGAGTGTCAACGGTGTCACAAAGATTTCACATTCAACTCGACAATGTGATCACCATGGCTTTTAGAGATCACACCTGATTTCCTTTAAGAATGCAATGTTAAAGTTAATGGCCTGGCTTTGAGTATGCAAACACTGCAATGTGCTAGGAGGGCCAAAGTTCAGGGTAAGTGCGCTTCACTGCAGCATGTTAAGAACAGAATAAATGCTGACACAGAAGCAGAGATTTTTAAATTTTAACTCCAGGTCAAAAGAGGACTCAACACAAAATTGCTGAAATTGGGCAAATGCTCATTCCCAGATGGTTTCATATAGCGAGATAAAAATAAATGAACTGATGTGAACTCATGGATGAGAACAAATGTACCACTCTGTGCAAGTGTGTGTGTGTGTGTGTGTGTGTGTGTGTGTGTGTAGGTAGGAGTATGTAGGAATTCTGTGTTTTTTACTCAATTTTGCTGTGAACCTAAAACTACTCTAAAAAATAAAGCTTATTTTAAAAATAAAATGACAACAACAACAACAAAAATGAGTAAGACCACGTCTCAGAACTCATGAGGACAAAGGAGTGTGAGCTTTTCTCTTGGTGTGTTGGAGCGTAGACACCGTGCTCAGCTACTGTGAGCTTCGTCACCTTTTATTTTTCCAGTTCACCTGCTTAGGAGCACGGAAGGCCTCAGAAAGCAAGTCATAGAATATGAAAAGGAAGGAGAGGAAAAGAAGGGGAAGGAATTGAAGGCTGCTTTGAGAGTCTGGGTACTAAAACAATAAAAAGACGGCTGCATATCTATGTTGCAAAAGCATAATGATTAGGTGTCCAAGAAGAGGAGTTTTAGAGAACATTTAATACATGGCGACCTTGGGAAGTTGTTCACTTCTCTAATTTATTTATTTATTTATTTTTCCTTTCTAAAATGAGGATAATAATATTTGCCTCATATGGTTATTGTGAGAATTAAAGTACATAATGTACATAAAGTTCTTAGCTCAAAAGCTTGTATTCATTCGTTAAAATAGTTAGTGAGAGCTTATTACAAGCTAGACACCAAATATTTAATGGTGAGCAAAATAGTGATTTCTCCAGGTTCATCAAGTTTGCAATCTAGATGAAGAGACAGGTGCCAAACAAGGAAACATAAAAATAATTAATAATAAATTGTGGAGAATTCTATAAAGGAAGAACTCAGGGTGTTATGTGAAAATAAGAGGGCCTCTGAGTAAGTAATCAATGAATAGTAGTTATTTAAAAACACACTTTTTTTTTCAACTATAACAAAGAATAATTGGGAAAAACTGGATAACATTTTTAAAAAAGAATCTGTTTCAAGAAACACAAGAGCTCCCAAAGGCAGGAAAGCCTTTTGTAAACAAGATTCCAGAGAGAAGGTAAATAGAAAGAGATAAGATCAAAATGCTGCCCTACTTTCTCCTGGAAGCATCCTCAGGTTCATTAGTGGGTAGAGATAGTTTTCAGCACTTTCATGGGACAAAATTGGCATTCCAGGCTTGCTGAGGACAAGGGGCACTGAGAAACACCCTGGGCTTGGAAGTTGGGAGTTACGTAGTGCAGCACTGTAAGAGCAAGGCAGTTTAGGTACAGGCCAGCTCTCACAGAAACTAAAAACAGCTTCAATCTAGATTGGATGAATGAAATTTGCCTAGTTTACCTGGAAATTACCTCAAATAAGAAAGATAACACTACCCAGTGCCTCAGTAATCTCTATAATTTTTCATAAAATAATGTTCAGGATTCAGTTTTTAAAATTATACTATACTAGGAGACAAATCAATGACCAAAAATCATTTAAAGACAATAGAAACAGATCCATAGAGAACATAGATACTATTCACATGTGGGAGTTATCAAATACACCCTTTATTTTTAAAATTTTATATTTTAATCACAGTTTACATTCAACACTATTTTGTATTAGTTTAAGATGTCCAGTGTAGTGGCCAGACAATCATATACTTTACACAGTGATCCTCTGATATTTCAATTAAACATCTGGCACTGTACATAGTTATTATGATACTAGAGGCCTGGTGCACAAAATTCGTGCACAGGAAGGGTCCCTAGGCCTGGCCAGCGATCAGGGCCAATCTGTGGGGCAACTGGTAGGGCGATCTGGGGGGCCCCGCTGGCCTTGGCTGGCCTGGGACCTGTGTGCTGGGGGCAGCTTCTGCATTGAGCGTCTGATCCCTGGTGGTCAGTGTGGATCATAGCCACCAGTCAGTCCACTGTTTGGTATATTTGCATATTAGAATTTTATTACATAGGATTTTTGACCATATTCCCTGTACTCTACTCCACATCCCTGTGACTATTTTGTAACTAACAATTAGTACTTCTTAATCTCTTTACCTTTTAAAGTGGGCCCTCCAAGGCTCCTCCACTCTAGCAACCATCATTCTGTTCTTTGTATTTATGAATCTGTTTCTATTTTGTTGTTGATTTTGTTCTTTAGATTCCACATATAAGTGAAATCATATGGTATTTGTCTTTTTTCTGTCTAATTTATTTCACTTAGCATAATACCCTCTAGGTCCATTCATGCTATTGCAAATAGTAAGATTTAATCCATTTTGATAGCCAAGTTATTACTACCAAGTCCATTGTAAATACATATATGCATATGTTGTATAGATGTACCACGTGAGGGATATTGACCTATAATTTCTTTATTAATGATATCTTTATCTGGTTTTAGAATCAGGGTAATGCTGGCCTCATAAAATGAGCAGGGTAGTCTTTTCTCTCTTTTTGAATTTCTTAAAATAGTTTAAGAAGGATAGATGTTAGCTCTTCTGTGAATGTTTGGTAGAATTTATCTGTGAAGCTATCCAGTTAGGGTTTCTGTTTGTTGGGAGTTTTTTTTTATTATTATTACTGCTTCAATTTCATTGGTTTTAATCAGTTTGTTCAAATTTTCTGTTTCTTCTTGACTCAGTCTCAGAAGATTGTATGTTTTTATGAATTTACCCATTTCTTTCAGATTGTCCAATGTGTTGCCATATAATTGTTTGTAGCATTTTCTTATAATCCTTTGTATTTCTAGGGCCGTGGTTGGCAAACTGCGGCTCGCAAGCCACATGCGGCTCTTTGGCCCCTTGAGTGTGGCTCTTCCACAAAATACCACGTGTGGGTGTGCATGTACAGTGCGATTGAAATTTCGTGGCCCATGCGCAGAAGTCGGTATTTTGTGGAAGAGCCACACTCAAGGGGCCAAAGAGCCGCATGTGGCTCATGAGCCGCTGTTTGCCGAGACACAGTTTGGCAACCACTGTTCTAGGGTGTCAGTTGTCACTTCTCTTTCATTTCTAATTTTATTTATTTGGATTATCTCTCTCTTTTTCTTGATGAATCTGGTAAAACATTTATCAATCTTATTTATCTTTTCAAAAAACCAGCTCTTAGTTTCATTGATCTGATCTTTTATGTTTTTTTTGTTGTTGTTTTGTTTCTTTTTTACTCTATTTTCTTTATTACCCTCTGATGTTTATTATTTCCTTCCTTCTGTTCACTTTGGGCTTTGTTTGTTGTTCTTTTTCTAGTTCCTTTAAGTGTAAAGTTCATGCCTTGTGTGTACCTCTTTGGGTTTATTTTGTTTGGGATTCTCTACACTTCCTGGACTTGTGTATCTTTTTCCTTCACAAGGTTTGGGAAGTATTCAGTCACTATTTCTTCAAATAGGTTCTCAACCCCTTGCTTTCTCCATTCTTCTTCTGGTACCCTTATGGTGCAAATGTTGCTATACTTGACGTTGTCTCAAAGGTCCCTTAAACTATCCTCTTTTTTAAAAAATTATTTTTTCTTTGTGCTGCTCTGATTGGATGTTTTCTGTTACCTTGTCTTTAAAATTGCTGATTTGATCCTTTGCTTCATCAAATCTGCTGTTGATTCCTACTAGCATATTCTTTATTTCAAATATTACATTCTTTATTTCTGACTGTTCCTTTTTTTATGGTTTCTATATCCTTTTTTATGCTTACTATCTCTTTGCTGACATTCTCACTATTTTACCCATTCTTCTCCTCAGTGCCTGGAGCACCCTTATAATCATTGTTTTGAACTCTGTATCTGGTAGATTGCTTGTCTCTATTTCATTTAGTTCTTTTCCTAGAGATTTCTCCTGTTCTTTCATTTGGGGCTCATGTCTTTGTCTCCTCATTTTGGCTGACACCTTGTGCTTGTCTCTATTTATTAGGTAGATGTGCTTATCTCCCAGCCTCGATAGGGTGGCCTATGTTGTAAGTGTTCTGTGGGGCTCAGTGGTGCAGTCCTTCTGATCACCTGGGCTGCGATGTCTTTTGTGTGGGTTATGCAAGTCCTCCTGTTGTAGTGGAGTCTTTATTGCTGTTAGCCCAAATGTGAATAAAGCTGACCATCAGGCTGTCTGACTGTGATGTTTGACCCAGATCACAGAGTACGAGTTGCTATGAGGGGGCTATCACCCCAGCAGGGTCTGGTGCATGCAGTGACTTCCTTTGGGCATACCACTTGTGGAGCTAGTCCAACCATGTTCTGTTATAGTTTGAAGCTGCCACCAGGTGTGTTGGTTCTGGGGTCTCTTGGGGGAATGCACGTCAATGTAAGATGCTGCTTGTGACTGGTACTTCGCTAACAGGAGCTATAAAATGATCCACGGTCGGTAACAGCTTGTGCATGGCTTGGGTGTGTGTGGGAGGAACCACACTGTGTACTGAGACTGGCTGCCAGTAGTGCCAGGACTGGGACAGGTCAGCAAAAGGCCCAAGGCACCCCGAGAAATACTGCCACCTGCCAGCTGCCTGTTAGGCTCAGATACTAAAATGGCCTCAGACAATAATGAGTTGGGTGAGGCAGGTTTTTAGTGAGTCACCAGATAGGGGTGAGTGGTGTTCAACAGATTCAAACTCTGCAACATTGCTGGGTCTGGGGCCATTTAGCAAAAGTCAGGGTACACACACCAAGACCAGCTGCTCCCTGCCTGGAGTCTGCAAACCTTTTTGGTGGGGCGGTGTCTTAGGCAGTTGTTAGAGTCAGGCCAACAGAGTTCATCAGATTAGAACAAACTAAGATGTGGCCATGTGGGTGGGGCTGTGCACAGAAAAGGTGGCGAATTTAGAGTTTTTCAAGAAAGACTGCAATGCAGGCCCAGGCTGGCTGTCGCCAGCAGATCCCGCAGGGAGTTAGCAGGGATGGGCTAGTGCCTCTCCCCAGGCTGACATGTATGTAGAGTGCGGGTGGGCTGAACATAAGAAGGTGGCGCTGTCCTCAGGAAAATGGCCACCTGGGAAAGCCACACAAACGTGTATCTCTGGCAGCCCCTGCTTTTGCCTGAAATTTTTGTGAGTTTTTCAAGAAAGGTTGCAACATGGATGGGCTAGGACCCAAAGATCCCTGGCTTGGAGCTGGGAGCTGAGAGCTGGGAGTGAGCTTGGCTTGCGGGGCCTCAGGGAGGTGGTAGGGAGGGGCTAGTTCATCTCTGCAGGCTGATGCCATGTGGGGGTGGGGGCAGGCCAAACACAGGAATGGTGGTGCCGGGCATTGAAAAAATATGGCCCTCCTCCAAAAGCCACACCATGCAGTCTCTTCCTGTGCAAACATATACTTTAAATACTGTTAAATATCTACACTAATAAAAGAGAAACATGGTAATTGGCGTACGACCGCTACCCTTTTCATTGGCTAATCAGTGAGTATATGCAAATTAACTGTCAGCCAAGATGGCGGCCGGCAGCCAGGCACTGAAGCGAGCACGAGGCTTGCTTGCTGCGAACTCCAACGTTCCCCGCCTCACTTGCCAGCCTCTCAGTTGCAACTCTAAGCAACTATATACTATGTTGCAAATAAGAAGCTAAACAAAACCCCAGAAAAGGGCTTCCATTCAGCCAGGCTCGGACCGCAACATTGTATCTATGTTTTCAGCAGCGAGGCCTCAGAGCTAAAGCTGGCCCAGAAAAAAAAAAAAAAAAGAGAAGAAAACAAGGAGCGGTTGGAAGCTTTAGTCACTCGCCAGCCGGAAAACAGCCCTCAGCCCCTCACCCAGACTGGCCAGGCACCCCAGTGGGGACCCCCACCCTGATCCAGGACACCCTTCAGGGCAAACCAGCCAGCCCCCACCCATGCACCAGGCCTCTAT
>NW_005353397.1:60254-82658 GCF_000412655.1 Myotis brandtii
CCTCCCCCCCCCTTGCCAGCCCAGCCTGTTCGCCCCCCAATTGGGGCAGGCCAGCTGGACCCCTTCCGTGCATGAATTCATGTACCGGGCCTCTAGTATCAAAGGAAATTGATGACAAGATGGAGAATTTCAACAGACAAGTGGAATAGATGAAAAGGAATAATAAGGAAATCCTAAAATTGAAAAATACAATAAATAAAAGTGAAAATTCAATAAATGAATTAGGAGCACATTGAACATAGCTAAATAGAAAAATAATGAACCAAAATACTATAGGTCAGTAGGAAATATCCAGACTGAATCAAAAAGGGAAAAAGGAATGCAAAATAGAGGAAAAGAAGGTTAGAGATGTATGGGACATTGTAAATTATCTTATGTAAATATAAAATTGTAGTGCCAGAAGAGAGTAAGAGACTGGCAGAGGCAATATTTGAAGAGAATTTTCTAAAACTGATGAAAGGCTCAAGAAACAGATACAAAAAACCTATAAATCCATGATGGACAAACACCTGTAACTACAGCAAGGTACACCATAATAACACTGCTGAAAATCATAGACAGAGATAAAAATGTTAAAAGCAACCAATGGGGAAAAAGACACATTATCTTTGAGGAGAACAATAAGGCTAACAGATGAATTCTTAAGACAAATTATAGCATCCTAGGTGCAAAATACCCCTTTCAAAGCAGGAATTTAAATATTGTCTTTCAACACTGAAGATAAAATTTACTAATTTTTCATTTATTTTTTATTTTGCATCTTTTTATCATAAAACTAGAGGCCCAGTGCACAAAAATTTGTGCACTTGGGGGGCGGGGGGGTCCCTCTGCCCGGCCTGTGCCCTCTCGAAGTCTGGGACCCCTCGGGGGATGACCACCTGCTGGCTTAGGCCTGCTCCCCAGGGGATTGGGCCTAAGCTGGCAGTCAGACATCCCTCTGGCAGCCGGGAGCCCTCAGGGGATGTCCACTTGCCAGCGGGGAGCAGGCCTAAGCTGCAGTCAGACATCCTTAGCGCTGCTGAGGAGGCGGGAAAGGCTCCCACCAC
This sequence comes from Myotis brandtii, assembly GCF_000412655.1. Classification (NCBI taxonomy): domain Eukaryota; kingdom Metazoa; phylum Chordata; class Mammalia; order Chiroptera; family Vespertilionidae; genus Myotis; species Myotis brandtii. Next base: position 61,301 of record NW_005353397.1, read on the forward strand.
CACCGCTGTGCTGGCAGCCATCAGCCTGGCTTGTGGCTGAGCAGAGCTCCCCCTGTAGGAGCACACTGATGACCAGGGGGCAGCTCCTGCATTGAGCGTCTGCCCCCTGGTGGTCAGTGTGTGTCATAGTGACCAGTCATTCCCAGTCGTTCTGCTGTTAGGGTCAATTTGCATATTGCCCTTTTATTATATAGGATAGAGGCCTGGTGCATGGGTGGGGGCCAGCTGGTTTTCCCTGAAGGGTGTCCCGGATCAGGGTGGGTGTCTCACTGGGGTGCCTGGCCAGCCTTGGTGAGGGGCTAAGGGCTGTTTTCAGACTTGCCACAGCCCCTTCAGGGTGGGGGTCCCCCCTGGGGTGCCTGGCCACCCTGGGTGAGGGGCTGATGGCTGTTTGCAGGCTGACCACGGCCCCCAGCCACCCAAGCTCCCAGTGGAGGCTGGCTGGAAGCAGGTATCTGGGATTTATTTATCTTCTATAATTGAAACTTTGTTGCCTTTAGCGGAGGCCACAGCCGACCAGGGAAGCTTGGCTTCCTCCATCACCGGGGCAACCAAGCCTCCTGCTTGCTCCAGCTCCATGGCTTCTGGCCGCCATCTTAGTTGGGTTAATTTGCATATAGTTTCTCTGATTGGCTGGTGGGCGTGGCTTGGGTGTAGTGAAGTTATGGTCAATTTGCATGTTTCTCTTTTATTAGATTAGATAAGGTACAGATACAGAAACCATCCAAAACAAATGTATAACTTAATAAATTATTTAAAGGTGCAACCACTGTAAAAAAAAAAAATCCTTGCCAGCCATTCAGAAACATCTCTTTGTGTGTTATCTCAATTGCAATGTGCTACCTTCCCTAAGAGCAACCATTGCCATTTTATCACACTTTTATTGCAATCTCTTTCTTGTCTTTATATGTTGGTTATCCAAATGTGCATTTCTAGATTTGTCTATTTTAAAATGTTTGTTATATCATATCTACACAGGGAGGTCCTCAGGCAGAACAAAAGTGAGGCTAATGAACAGCAAAAAAATTATACAAAAGAAAAGTAAGGAAAATGCATATGTAAATAAAACGACATAAATATTGACTCTCTTAAACAGTGTTAATAATGTCTTATGGGGTTTTAAAATATATATATATATGACAATAATATAGCATAAAAATCAGAAATAATGCCCAGCCGGTGTGGCTCAGTGGTTGAGGGTCGAACAAGGAGATCACACTTTCATTCCCAGTCAGGGTACATGCCCAGGTTGTGGGCTCCATCCCCAATGTGGGGAATGCAGAAGGCAGCCAATCAATGATTCTCTCTCATCATTGATGTTTCTATCTCTTTAAAGTGTCCAAAGGTCCTTTTATGGCAGTGGGAAGTGATAATAAAAGTACTATTTTATATTTTAACTAGAGGCCCAGTGCATGAAAATTCATGCACTTAGGGGGGTCCCTCGGCCTGGCCTGTGCCCTCTTGCAGTCTGGGAGCCCTCAGGGGATGTCCAACTGATGGCTTAGGCTCGCTTCCCACAGTCTAAGCTGCAGTCTGGCCTCCCTCTGCAGGAGGTAACCAGCAAGCCAATCGAGAGACAACACCAGCTGGCGAGTGGCCGTCCCCACCCCCTGATTGCCCCTCCACTGCCGCCGGTTGCTGCTGTCATCCCCCCGCTCCAATCGCTGTCCCCTCCCTCTGCCTGCTGGCACCCGCCTTGGCTGGCCTGGTGCCACCTGCTCATGAGCCCTGCCCCCTGTGGAACCATTGTTCTGCCATTTGGTCGATTTGCATATTAGGTTTTTATTATATAGGATAAATCCAGGATGATGTTAAATCTCTAATATAGCCTCTGAAAGACTGCAAAAGATTATAGAGATGCCAAGATGTGTGAAAAATCTGAAGTAATAAAACCTACTTGATTAACCTGAAAGAAAGAAAGGAGAAAAAGAAGGAACATAAAATGAATGGGATAAATTGGAAAAAGTATAGCAAGATGCTAAAATTAAACTCAAATGTTACAGCAATTATATTAAATGGAAACAATTTTTAAATGTATATTGTCAGATGTATTTAAAAAATAACAACACCCAATAATACAATGCTTGCAAAAGTAACATCTTAAATACAAAAACATAGAAAGAATAAAAGTGAAAGGATGGAGAAAGACATACCTCACAGCCCCTAACCAAAGGAAGCAGGCATCGTTATACTAACAGCAAACAAAGTAAAATGTAAGAGTCAATCTATTAGGATGATGATGGTCTCAAATTGTCAGTGTTTTAAAGGAGAAATAGGCAAATCCACAAACAGAGTGAAAACTTTTTTTTGATGGTCACGGGGGATATGTTTTCATTGATTCTTAGAAAGAGAAAGAGATAAACATTGATGTGAAAGAGAAACATGGATTGGTTGCCTCCTGCATGCACCCCTAGTGGGAATTGAACCAAAAACCTATATATGTGCCTTGACTGGAATCAAACCCACAACCTTTCTTTAGTGTATGGAATGATGCTCCAACCAACTGAACCCCCTGACCAGGCACAGTGGAAGCTTTTAAAAGTATTTTTCACTGAAATTGATAAAAAAAAATAGTGAGAAAAAATTAGACATGATCCTTGTCTGTGTTGAACTTGCATTAGAGTGAGGAAGACAGATAGTAATCAAATAAGCACATGAATGACTATTGCAAGTTAGCTGAGTGCTTGGAAGGAAAGGAAGACAGTTCTATGACAATGTACATGTCCTTGTTGAGGGAATCAAAAAAGGCTTTACAAGAAAGTGACACTTGATCTCAGACTTGAGACATCTCAGATCAGAAAAATGAGGAATGGGTAATTAGGAGTGAAAGTAAAAGTATGGAGTAAAGAGTCAGACACATCTGGCATCATGGCATCTACAAAAACCCTGTGGCAGGGGGAAGCATTTAAGTTTGAGGAATTGAAAGGAAGCCTAAGTGGCCAAGGCCCTATGTATGAAGGAAAGTAGCTCAGACCCAGGCTGGAGAGGTGGGCACAGGCAGAACATTGAGAATTTTGTAGGCCATGTTAAAATTCTTCAGCTTTAGCCAGAGAGCAATGGGAAGGCAATTAAGAATATTAAGAAAGGTTTATATTATTAGTGGATTTATGCTTGAAAAATTATTCTAGCTGTGGCATGAGAAGGGACTGTGGAAGGTAAGAATCAACAGAGGAAAAACAACTCAGTAGTTTTCACCAAATGAAGAATGATAGTGTAAACAGTAGAGATGGAGAGGAGTCAGATTCAAGAGACACTGAAGAAGTCAGATCACCAAGACTCGTTGAAAGATTCTACAATGACTGAGGGCAAGGGAGACATCAAGGATCTCTTTTCAGGTTTTTGCTTCTGCAGTGACAGTGATGTCATTCTCTGAAATTAAAAACACTGGAAGAGCCCTAACTGGTTTGGCTCAGTGGATAGAGCGTCGGCCTGCGGACTGAAGGGTCCCAGGTTCGATTCCGGTCAGGGGCATGTACCTTGGTTGCGGGCACATCCCCAGTAGGGAGGGTGCAGGAGGCAGCTGATCGATGTTTCTCTCTCATCGATGTTTCTAACTCTCTATCCCTCTCCCTTCCTCTCTATTAAAAACAAAACAAAAAAACAAACAAAAAAAAAAAACACCAGAAAAGGGTCAGGATTTGAGGAAGGATTATAAATTCAGTTTTCAACATATTGAGATCGAGGGTTGTGGTTTTGTGTGTATGTGTGTGTGTGTGTTTCTGTTAGAGATAGTTTTATAGAATTGTCTTATCAAGGCTCTTAATTGATTTTTCTTTGTGGGATTTGGTTTGCTTTATTTACTTTTCTTACCTCCTTCAGTTTAATATTTCAAAAATGCAATTGTAGGCCCTGACTGTGACTATTTATCATGTCATTGCATCAAAATATTGACATTTGCCTAGTTTGAACCTTCCCAGGGAGTAACACAAACAGGAGAGAAGATGGAAAATTTATTGTGATCCCCAGGAGTGCTTGCAGGATGTTGGACACTGACCCCAGTTAGAGTCCAAATGTGTCAGGGAACTTTCCTGGATCTGTTGTTAAAGGCCAGCACATGTGGCAGGGTTGCTTTTCTTGAAGATGCTGCACAAGGGTGAGCAAGCGAAATTTAGGGGAATTGGCTCCCAGTACACAGGGCTGTTTCATAGAAACACTAATGAGCTCTCCTTCCATTGAAAATTAAACCTGCCAATGATGAGTCAGGTGTTGCCTGAAGGAGAGGCCAATCAACTCTCCCAAAGCAATTTCCTGCTAGAGACCTAGGATGGGAGATGCCAGGGTGTTTGAGATCCTGTTGGCAAGTTGTTTTGAAATTCTTTCCATGAGAAAGAACACAGTGGAGATGATAGCCTGTACAGTCAATTCTCACCCAGAAAAAGAGAATGTATATTCATGGCTCGCTCTCTCTCTCTCTCTCCTTTTTCCTCTCTCTCTCTCTCTCTCTCTCTCTCTCCTTTCAATATTTAAAAATGTATCAGGCCCTTTTCCCCCCAACACTTATTCTTCCCTCCTTCTGCCCCCATATGTCCTTTTTTAAAAAATTATCTTTATTTTTGAAAGTATTGCAGATGTTCATTTTTTTCTCTCATTGACCCCTTCCATCCTGCACCCACCCATTCCAGGCCTTCACCACACTATTGCCTGTGTCCACCCCCATTATGTCCTTTAATTCCAAAGGAGGGGGTTGCTTAACTTAAAAGAAGAAACTGAATTTCTATCTATTAAGGTCTGGTAAGAAATTTTATTGTGGTATCTATATATATAAAAAGCCAGCTACTGGAATGACTGGAATGACCAGTTGCTATGACACCCACTGTGGCTAGAGAACCGGCCCCATTGCGGGGTGGGGCTGGCTGGCCAATCCCCCACAACCCTTCCCCCTGGCCGGCCCCACCACTGATGGGCCCCCACCATCCCATCAGCCTGCAGCCAGTTCCCCCTGGCTGGCCCTGCACCTGATCACCCCCTCTTACCCCAATAGGGATGGAGCCAGCCCGCTAACCTCCTGCAGTCCCTCCCCCTGCCCGGCCCCACCCCAGATCAGCCCCCCAATCTCAATCAGGGGCAGGTGCTGTGGCCAACCACCTGAAGCCCCTCCCCCTGGCTGGCCCTGCCCCCAATGGGCCCCCACCACCCCAATCAGCCCATGGCCCCTCCCCCAGCCAGCTCCACCCCTGATGAGCCCCCCACTCTGATCAGGGGCAAGGCTGGCTGGCCAACCACCCATGGCCCCTCCCCAAGGCCACTGGCCCCCAATCCTCCCCCACTTCATTTGGGGATGGGGCCAGCCAGCCCACTGCCCACAGCCCCTACCCATGGCTGGCCTCACCCCTGATCAGCCCCCATCACCTCGATCAGCCCACAGCCCCTCCCCTCACCCACCTCCTCCCCTGATTCCCGCCCCACTCACTAATCAGGGGTGGGGCTGGCTGTCCAACCTTCCATGGCCCCTCCCCCAGCTGCTCACCCCTGATTGGCCCCCCAATTGCCTGAAGCTCCTCCTCCCAGCCGGCCTGGCCAACCTCCTGCCATCTCCTCCTCCCGACAGGCCTGGCCCCAATCTCCCCCGATTGGGGCGGGCCAAATGGACCCCACCCAAGCACAAATTCCTGCACTGGGCCTCTAGTAAGGAAATAAAGTCCCAGAGGGGAAGTGTCCTGGTAAAACTCACATGGTTTGTATCTCAGAACTCATCTCATACATTTTCTTCAGAGAAAATAGCCAAGAGCTTGAGCCAGTCTTTATTCTAACAGACTGATCTGGCATGTAACAGAGAGAAAGTCTCAAATGACAGCACTGGGAAGAACTATTCTACATGAAGTCCCTCTCCGTGGGGCCTGGGATTTGAGTGTGCTTCAGCCATTTTAACTTCCATTTTAGATTCCTGCAGATTCTGTAATTAGGAGAAAGCCATCAGGTTCTTGAGTAATTGCTGAGTGGAATTGAGGGGACTGAGAGGAGGGGAGTATCTTAGAGCACTTAGTAAGGTGTCTGAACTAGCTCCTTGCTTTGGACCCCTCCTACACACTGAAAACTGAGTATTAAGCTCTTGAGCTGATAGACAAAGGTCTTGGACTTGAGTCTTTTGCTTTCATGTTGGCAAACTTTGATTTAGTTTCCTTTCCTCTAAGAGAACACTTGCTTACGCCCCATGTGGCTCCAAACCATATATTGAGAAACATGGGCCAAGTTCACCTTTTAATAATTTATCATGTTGCTTGTTCTTGAATTTGATGGATGAAACAAATGACCTAGAGTTTGTGATTAATGAAACCCCATTTCCACTCCAACCCCAAATCATTAACCAGTGATTTCCACTTGTGCCTGTCATGTTAAACCTGGAGTTAAGATGGTGATCTCAGTTGCAATACTGTCATTCATTCTGAACAATTATTTGGTAGAATAGCCTTGGTTTTCCCACCTGGAAAATGAATTCAATGTTGATGATACAGGTGAAATAACCTTAATAAAACTGCTGGAGGCTGCTACATATGACCTAGTGTATTTTATAATGGAGAGCTTTACCTACCAAAGAGAAGAGCCATCAGCTGCTCATGACATAGCTGGTAATTTATTATTAATGATTGCTAAAAATCCCAGCATTGCAGGGAGCTTCAAACATCATTAGGGCACTGCATTAGGGATGCTAACCGTCAGCAGGAACATGGACATGGGTCTTTTACTTTTGTAGTCATGGATAGCTTTTTTTCACTGTAACTTTCACGGGAAGTAAGAGAGCACAGATAAACAATTTTAACAAATATAGGACACCAGAAGACATATTGCAGGCTCTGTCACCTGTTGTTATTGCATAATCAACTTGGGCTTTTATCAGAACCTAGAATTTCCTGGACACAGACAATGTGCCATATACCTCCTTCTTACCAGTACCCTTTAGCACCACTCATGAGGCAAGGAACCACTGACTTTACTTAGCACTTTTATGTTTAAAAAAAAAATTAAAGAAACCACATTATCATTTTTTAGGGAAGTTTTTCTTTTTTTAAAATATATTTTATTGATTTTTTACAGAGAGGAAAGGAGAGGGATAGAGAGCTGGAAACATCGATGAGAGAGAAACATCCATCAGCTGCCTCCTGCACACCTCCTACTGGGGATGTGCCTGCAACCAAGGTACATACCCTTGACCGGAATCGAACCTGGGAACTTTCAGTCAGCAGGCCGACACTCTATCCACTGAGCCAAACCAGTTAGGGCTATCATTTTTTTTTTAAATTTTCAACATAATTGAGAAGAAAACATTTGTGTATAATTTCAGGCAGTGAAGACAATTCTATTCAATTAAATTTCCCTTGGATTAGAAGGAGGAAATCCTTTTGATGTCACCAAAGAGATCTTTTCCCTCTAGAGGCCTTAAACAGTCATGCCTCACAGAGGGCCCTTTGCCTTGTAGGCAGCTGTTGGAGGTAAGGATTCCCTGCTTCCTTACAAGCTAAAATATCTAAGGCAAGCCCAGTTAACGTATTATAGAAGCAAAACTGTGCTAACCCCAGTTACAAATGGGAGGACTTTTTTTTCTGAATACATCACAAGCCCCCATTCTACATCTCCAGCCTGTGACTGTCTTCAAAATTTGTGTGCCTTGAGGATGGTTGTATCTGAGGATGCTAACCGTCAGCAGGAACATGGACATGGGTCTTGGTCTGTCTCCTTTTCTTTCTCATGCTTGACCTTTGGTTAGTTGGTGTTGTGAGAATAAGCAAGTTTGAATGGCATATTTTCAAATGGATGGAGAATGCAAGGACAACAGCGCCCCTTAAACATGATGCAATTGGCAGATGTTAAACATGGAGGAAGGAGATATTTAGCATATACTAGTACACGCTCATTATTAATAGTTTACAGCTGAGCAATTGCGTATTTATTTTGAAATCTTCTGACACTTCTGAGTTTTCCTTTATGCAGTCCAAGCATGTGCAACAAACATTTTTATCTAACTACAGCTGGCAGTGTATTTTTTCCCCAATCTGCAGGGTCCTTGGTTGTGTGGTAACAATCAGCAGGAACAAGGACATCAGGGCCTGGTTCTTCTCTCTATTATTTTCCATGCCTGCCCTTTGTTGTTTGGCTTTAGGTTACTGGATGCTGAGAAAGGACTCTAGATGCCTCATATTTTCCACCCATTAATCAATACTAATCCTAAAAAGCATGAGGTACAGACAGAAAAGGCCTCTTTCCTTCACTTACAAGACAAATCAGTGTTTATACGTGGAACCTGTTCCAAACAAATTAGAGGGGGAAAAAGAGAATGTACTACTTATTAAGCATAATGAAAACCTTTCTATAAAAACTCACAATTTGTTCTGAGTCAGTAAATGGATATTGTGATATTTGTTATCTGTATTATTGTCTAGTGAAGTATTTCTTTTTAAAAATATATATTTCATTGATTTCAGAGAGGAAGGGAGAGGGATAGAGAGATAGGAATATCAATGATGAGAGAGAATCATCGACAGCATGCCCCATACTGGGGATAGAGGCCACAACCTGGGCATGTGCCCTTGATCGGAATTGAACCTGGGACCCTTCAGTCCATAGGCCAGCACTCTATCCACTGAGCAAAACTGGCTAGGGCTGAAGTATTTCTTTAAAAGGCATTTCATGGAAGAGAAGTTCCTGAAGATACTTGAGAGAGAGATTCTGGGGTTCAATAACTTTGGGGAGTGTTTCATACAAGTTTTCCCTCTTTGAGATTCATAATGTACAATGGAATTTTATAGCTTTGACAACTCCTCCTGTTAAAAACAAAACTATTAGACTTGGTATAACTCAGCATATTTTTTTATTACAGATCACATTTTTTAAAATTCATTTTTAAAATAATACCTAACTGAAAATAGCAAGTAAAATAAGTGATCTATGAATTATAGTTTGAGAGTAGATCAGTACTTTGAATTTTAAGATAAGGTTTCCAACCCAAAGTCTGCTACTGATTTGTAGTACATCACAAACCACCATCATATCCTGCTATACCCCATCAATAACTTTCATTTTTAAATGAAAATAATAGTGTAAGTGAAAATTTATTGTTTTTATGATGTGTCAGGTGCTTTACTAAGTGCTTCAAATGCCTTTTCTCATTTATTCCTTTAAACTCGTGTTTATTTTTAAATAATCCCAAGTAGTGCAAAAACATATTCTGATTACAAAAAGTAAAAAAAAGAAAAAGAAAGAAAATTCCTTTGAATTAAGTTGTAAGCATCTATATCTTTTCCTGTGCATTTAAATTTTTAAAAAAAACGTGTTCTTGCAAAAGTATATACATTTCTTATTATTTACATAAACAAGAATCTTACTATGCATATTTTTCATTTAAAAGTGTGTGTTACAGATATTGCTGTCAGTACACGTGCATCTACCATATTCCTTTAAATGGCACCATGACATTTATAGTGCATATGTATCCCTAATTTTTATATGTAGATTTTAAGCTTATTTTCAAATTTTTCATCAGTGTAAACAATTATTTCTACTTCTGTTTCTGGTAATATGCCAGATAGCTAAGTTTGCGTGATGCCCTAATTAAAACAACCAGATGATGGAGAAAACATAGAATATATCACCTGGGGCATAAAGAAGGAATCCTCAGAGGTCAAAGACAAAGTGAAAACCTGCTGAGCAGAGATTGACAAAATTATCTTTCTTTCTGAGGTTTTCTACTGAATTCAGGAAAATTTGAGCTACTACTCGGTGAGATGTGGGAGTCAGGAAGTAAAACTTACTGTCCATACAAGGAGCTGAAGCCAATAGAAAATACCCACCATAACCCTGGCATCCAAAGGGATATGCCTGTGGTATAATGGTAAACAAGAAGTAAAACCTCATCCAGAAGGAAGAATAAGTACCTTTACCTGGCTCAAGCTGGGTGCTGGACAGAGGATGGGGTAATCACTTTTGTGAACTCAAAACAACAACCCTGACTTCATGTTGCTTTATAATATAGCTTAGATTTTATTTCAGAAAAACCATATAAAGTAGACTCAGATTAGTGATGTTTCTTGGCATATTATGCAAGCAAAACAAATCCCAACCTTAAAGAATGCTCACTGATAATGTTATAAGAAAACTGATCAGCCTACAGTCAACATTCACAAAACACATAAGGAACCAAGACACCATAAGGGAAAACCAGCAGAAACAGTAAACAGGAGAATCAGACTTGCAAAGACTTCATGTATTGGAATTATCAGACATTCTAAGATTTTTCAAAAGACTATATTTAATGTTTTGAAAAATACAGGGTAAGCTTGAGAATATGAACAAGAATTAGAAATTTTAAAACAAGAACAAAATATATTTGTAAAAGAATCACTAGAAAACTTATAGAATTAAGAGAAATAACAAATACACAAATTGAAAGTAATTAGGCAATGTAAACAGCAGCAAGACAGGCACTGCTAAAGAGAGATTAATCTATCCTATATAATAAAAGGCTAATATGCAAATCGACTGAACAGCAGAATGACCGGTCACTATGATGCACACTGACCATCAGGGGGCAGACACTTAATGCAGGAGCTGCCCCCTGGTGGTCAGTGCACTCCCACAGGGGGAGCACCGCTCAGCCAGAAGCCCTGAGCCGGGCTCACGGCTGGCGAGTGCAGCGGAGGTGGCAGGATCCTCTCCTGCCTCTGCGACAGCACTGAGGATGTCTGATGTCCAACTGACAGCTTAGGACATCCCCCGAGGGCTCCCAGATTGCAAGACAGCACAGGCCAGGCTGAAGGACCTGCTCCCAAGTGCACGAATTTCATTTCATGCACCAGGCCTCTAGTTGGAAGATAAAACTAAAAATGCTATACAGAATATAGTTCAGAGAGGTCAAGAAATAAAAAATATAAAAGAAAGGTTAAAGACATGAAGGCTAGAGTAGGAATGTATGATGTACATAATGATAGTTTCAGAGGGTAATAATCAAAATAATGGGAAAAGGGAGATATTTGAAGAGATAATGACTGAGAATTTTCCCTAATTATTGGAAGACTCTAATACTCATTTTCAAGAAGGTCAATAATCACAAGTATGATTTTAAAAAGATAAAATTATATGTAAACATGTCATAGTGAAGCAAAATACCAAAGAAAAAGAGATTTTAAATAACAGCCATCAGGAAGACAACAACCTACAAAGAAAAGGCAATTAGAGTGGTGGTTAACTTCTTAAAAGCAACATTGGCAACAATAATTTCTTCATGCTGAAAGAATATAAACATCAACTTAGAATCTTATACTAAGGGAACATCCCTCAAGATTGAGATGAAATAAAGATATTTTCTTTTCTTTCTTTTTTTTTTTTTTGCTTAGCCATTCTTCCTATGTGCGACTTGCCTTGTCACAGAACGGCTGCTTCACCTCTAAGCATTGTCTCTGCATTCTGGGTAGGAAAAAGGAAAACAGAAAAGGACAAGAAAACATGCAGTTGAGTCTGCTTCTTTTTTCCTGGCAGTCCCATTCACACTTCCACTTACATCTTATTGCCTGGATTCCATCACATGGACCTCACTTATCTGCCAGGGAACTGAGACAATTGCCTCTCCCAATGAAATTTCATTTTGTTTGTAAAAAGAAAAAATACAGTGCATCCTATATAATAAAAGCCTAGGTGACATCGCTCGGTGTCATCACAAGATAGTTGCCACAAGATGGTCACCATGACATCATCACAAGATGGCCACCACAAGATGGCCACCTATGTGCGACTTGCCTTGTCACAGAACGGCTGCTTCACCTCTAAGCATTGTCTCTGCATTCTGGGTAGGAAAAAGGAAAACAGAAAAGGACAAGAAAACATGCAGTTGAGTCTGCTTCTTTTTTCCTGGCAGTCCCATTCACACTTCCACTTACATCTTATTGCCTGGATTCCATCACATGGACCTCACTTATCTGCCAGGGAACTGAGACAATTGCTTCTCCCAATGAAATTTCATTTTGTTTGTAAAAAGAAAAAATAAAGTGCATCCTATATAATAAAAGCCTAGGTGACGTCGCGCGGTGTCGTCACAAGATAGTTGCCACAAGATGGTCGCCACGACATCATCACAAGATGGCCGCCCTCACGTCATACAAGGTGGTCACCACAACATCATCACAAGATGGCCACCACAAGATGGCCAGCAGGGGAGGGCAGTTGTGGGTGATCAGGCCATCAGGGCAGGACAGTTGGGGGCGACCAGGCTGGCAGGAGAGGACAGTTAGGGGCAACCAGGCCAACAAGGGAGGGCAGTTGGGAGTGAGATCAGGCCAGCAGGGCAGGGCAGTTGAGGGCGATCAAGCCAGCAAGGGAGGGCAGTTGGGGGCGATCAGGCCGGTAGGGGAGCAGTTAGGGGGCAATCAGGCTGGCAGGCAGGTGAGTAGTTAGAAGCCAGCAGCCCCGGATTGTGAGAGGGATGTCTGACTGTCGGACATCCCCCAAGAGGTCCCAGATTGGATAGGGTGTATGCTGGACTGAGGAACACCTCCCCCGTTCCCCCATGCACGAATTTCATGCACTGGACCTCTAGTATTAAATAGGCCACTAATTAATGATTTCTCTCCCAATCAAGAACAAAGCATGTTTTCTGTTCTCAAAAGATGCATAGTTTAGTGAGAGAGATAGCCTATAAAGAAGGTACATGTACAATTCCAGACACATTTCTATAGTTCTCCCTATAAATTAAATGGAGAGGCATCACTACTATCATTTTGGGTCTTTGTTCATTCACCATTCCACCAGTGAAACAATCGACTTTAGGGAGCACCTTTCATGCTAGGAATTATACTAGTTCAGGGGAATAAAGAAAAATCAAATGTGGTTCCCATTCTTATGCCCTAGTGGAAGATATCATGCTGAAAAAGATACACTGGTACAAGGAATTATTACAATATAAAGAAAGAAATAGGAATAAAAGTGGATATTATGAATTAAATTATGCCCCCTCCCCCAATCATGTTGAAGTCTTATCCCCTCCCCCCCAGGACCTTAGAATATGACCTTATTTGGAGATAGGGTCCTTTTAGAGGTAATCAAGTTAAGCTAAGGTTATTAGGATAGACCCTAATTTATTATGACTGGTATTCCTATAAGAAGGGGGAATTGGGGCACAGACATGCATTGAGGGAAGGCAGTGTGAAGAGACAGGACAAAGATGGCCAATTACAAACCAAGAAAAGGGGGTGGGACAGCTACCTCCCTCATAGCGCTAAGAGGGACCCAATCCTGCCAACACCTTGATTTTGGATTTCTATCTCGTGAAACAATCAAATTCTATTGCTTAAGCCACCCAGTCAGTGGTACTTCGTCATGTCAACCCTAGCAAATTAATACAGAGGGAATGGTAAATTCTTTTGAATTTATCAAATGGAGTGTAAAAATGTTTTATAAAAGTCTTCATGGGTCATGTGAAGCTTGGGCTGTGGGATGAGTACACACTCACTGGGTTGAGTTAGAGAAGGAGGAGCAGCAGGGATTCCAGTCCAAAAGAATGTAGTGGGTAGAGATTTGGAAGTATGCTGAGGTGCGGAATGATCTGAGAAGCATTACAGCAGGAACATAGGTTTTCAGGTAAAATGCTAAGAGAGAGGGGACTATAGTAGTAAAATGTCCAGATTAAGGACTTTTGATTTCACAAAAAGTATCTCTTTGAAAAATAAATACAAAGTGGAGAAGTCTTTGTAGCTAGTTTTTATATTGGATTGAGTCTGTTTTTGATTTCTTTGGTGCCATTTGAAGGAACCTTCTTTATCAGTTAAAAGTGATACTCAGATGAAATTTGCTCCTCTAGTCTCCAAGCATTCTATACAGTACCCACTGCACTTCCATACACACTGTGTTGAACTAACAGTTACCGAGGGAAATATGGAGTGTGCACTCAGTTTTTCAATGAAGGTATACAGCTTGGCATACTTCCTTGAAGTCAAGATCTGAGTCCCTCTGATACATATGTATTCTTATGATTCTTTTGAGAACATTTAAGAGTTGGGCCTTTGTTCAAAGACATGAAATCAGTTAATGTAGACTATATTGTCTGAAAATAGGTTAATATAATTATGTCTTTTCAAATAATTGTGATATTCTTATACCTTTCTAATTTGAAATTTCGGTGGCATTTGAAGGAACCTTCTTCATCAGTTAAAAGTGATACTCAGATGAAATTTGCTCCTTTAGTCTCCAAGCATTCCATACAGTACCCACTGCACTTCCACACACACTGCGCTGCACGAACAGTTACCGAGGGAAATACGGAGTGTGCACTCAGTGTGCAGTGAAGGTGTACAGCTTGGCATACTTCCTTGGAGTCAAGATCTGAGTCCCTCTGATACATATGTATGCTTATGATTCTTTTGAGACCATTTAAGAGTTGGGCCTTTGCTCAAAGACATGAAATCAGTTAATGTAGACTCTATTGTCTGAAAATAGGTTAGTATAATTATGTCTTTTCAAGTAATTGTGATATTCTTATACCTTTCTAATTTGAAATTTCTGCTCTGATTACATGTTTCATTATGCAACTTAATTAAATCAAATACATGCAGGAAATATTAGAAGAGCAGTATATATAGGCCTTGCATGTTCAAAACCAGATAATGAACACTCTAGTGTGTTTTGAAGTAGAAACTTTTTCAATTAAATCAACTCCCTCTGCTCAATAAAACCCATCTAAATCAAATTGATGACAGTACTTCCTACCTGTAATAAATGACTGTAAATAAGCAATCTAATTTGCAATGCCTGCAACATGAAATATAATTAACCTAGCTTCACCTTCATAATATTTGTCTCACCTTGAATCAGGGTTAACAAAATGGCCATTACTCATAAGAGACAGGAAATGCAGTACATGTGCCATTTTTTATTTATTTTATTTCATGTATCCTCACCTGAGGATATGTTTATTGATTTTAGAGAGAAAGGGAGAAAGAGAGAAAGAGAAACATCCATGTGAGAAAGAAACATCAATTAGTTGCCTCCTGTATGTGCCCTGACCAGAGATCAAACCTGCAACCTAGGTAAGTGCCCTGACTGGGAATCGAACCCACAACCTTTTGGTGTACAGGATGATGCCTAACCAACTGAGTCACACTGCGAGGGCCCAGCCCATTTTTGACTTGAAATACATTTGTCCATGGCAGCCATGCTATGATTCTTAGGGTCTTGAGTTATTTCTTAGGTATTTTTAACCTAAACCATAACTATTTAATCCATAATCTAAACTACTACTATATGCCGGTTACATAAACTAAGTAGATTTTATGGTTTGGAAACTAACCAATACCAGAATTTTTCTGATTATCATGAAAATGTAACCTGCATGGTAGGCCCTTTACTTATTTTGCGCTACGGTGAACGTGTCTACCTACTCACCCACTGAGGTCCTGCGTGGAGGGGTGGGCACAGAGTGAGGAGTCAGGGAAATCTAACTTACCTTCCATCTGGGCTGCACCAATAATTGTAGAGGAGAGCCCTAGGCCCTCCTTTTCCTGCCTATCACTTCATCTGCCTTCCCTAAAATGACAGTAAATGCACTAGATGCTGAGAATGACAAAAAATGTTCTTTACTCAAGGGTTCAGTTCATAGGTGTAAGCAGGGTCTGAGCACCACGAGACTATTGACATTTGGGCTGGTGATTCACTGGTGTGGAGGGCTGTCTTGTACAGTTAGGATGCTTAGTAGTATCCTGGCCTCGGCTACCCGCTGGATGCCAGTAGCTCTCCTTCCCCTAATTATGACAACCAGATATATTTCCAAACGTTACCAAGGATTCTTGAGGGTAAGAGCCACTAGTTTAAAGCTAAAAGAATCCAGGGCGCAGTGGGGTGTTTTGTGCCTTTCTTTTGCACCACACAATGAGGCTTAGATTTTGAGGGATTTCCCATGAATTCTTCCTCTCTCCCTTCCTAGACCACAATCCTCTCTTCTTGATGTCTTCTTTTTAATCCCCTTTCTCTCAGTATTCTTACTTTCTCTGTTTCCCTGGACATGCTACTCAACCCTACGAAGATGGTCAACACCAAGTCCATCCATATATTGCCAATTTCACAGCCTCCATTGCATGAGGACTATCAAGTCTTTCTCCTTCCTCCTGGGTCTGCTGACTCTGCTGAGTGGAGGAGTAAATTAATTTCTCCGTGTTTAAGGACCTGAGGGTGCGATGGGGAAACTTTCCCCTTTCTCCTTTAGTTCTTTTGTCTGGTCAGATAACTCAAATGACATACAGCAGATTAATAGGAGAAAATCAAATTTTAATACATGCCCAAAGGAAATTCATATAAGCATGGAAAGACTGTGAAACAAAATGTGGTTTACCTGGTATATGTCATTTTGGACTAAGGGGGTGGGGTTGATAGACACTTCACAGGTAAATGAGAAAGAGTAAACATGTCTTGGTTTTCCTTGTGTGAGGTATTTATTAACATTTCCAGATTTAAGACAGGTAAGTTTTAGCCTGGTTGTGTTAATACTTTCTTTGTAATTTAGAATAGAGCTTTATAAACTTAACATTATAAAACCTTTTTCATGTTACAAAGTGCTTTATAGATATAACCTTTAATATCTGTATAATATTTTGTTAACAGTTGCCATTGTTACGTAACTATTTCCTACTGTGGGTCATTTTAGGCTGCATTAAACACTATGCTATTTTAAATGATATTAAGTTTTTATTAACACATTCTCAGAGTTGAATGCCGAAAGTGTAATTACTAGAGGTTATGAACATATTGATATCATTACAGTTAGCTAATTGTTAATAATAGAAAAGAAGCAAAGGGAAGGCCAGACATTATAGACATGTTTCCTGTAAAACATTGGGGGAAAGACGGGGACTGAACAACCCCCCCCCCAAAAAATAGACACATGTCCAGTAAAATTGGGGTGATATAAATAAGGTGTTTGCTGTCAGTCCTACATGGGGGTAGAGATGGTTGGCCAGAATGGGCATGCCACTGTAAACACGTGGACATTTTTGCAAAGCCTCCCAGATACAAAGGGAATACAGGGGAATCTAGGGAACAGGTTTCTGCTCGGGTCTTCCCTGTCTGACACACTGAATTCATATATGCTAAGGTAAACATGTGTAGGCTCCCTACCTCAAGCAGATTTTTCTATCGGAATTTCTTTCGACAGGTAAAGGAGGAGGTAAAAGAAACCTTTTTGAATTTTTTGGCTTTAATTGTTTTCAGTTTAAAATAATTTGCATGTCAGGGTGGCACTTCTTGGGGAGACTCGCTCCGGACCCCCCCAGTGCTGCTATTATGAGTTGTTTTTTCTTTTCGTGTTTATCCCCTAAAATCTTTTATTATAGTGTATATCCAAGCTGCCATCATCTCTCTCTTGCCTGAACCATTGCAACCTCCCCACTGTCATGGCTAAACTGTGCAGGGTGGAAGCAGTTTTTTCCTTACTGATTTTATAGGAAGAGTGAGTTTTCTGTAGCAAAAACCATACTGTTTAAGAGAGATTAAATCAGTTGCTTTAGGAAGGTAGAATTAGAAGTGCATTGACATTTATTCAGTTCCTACCTGTGGTAGATAATATTTGTTATCTCTCTTAAGTCTGAAAATGTTAATAAATACCCGATACAAGGAAAACAAACTAAATAGCAGTCTGAAATAAAGCTGAATCTTTTGCTTAGTTCCAGGTCAGTGGGTCTCCCTCAGTAGAAATTAAAACACCAGATTAGTGCTGTCTTACAGAAAAAGAATGCAAGCCACACAGGTAATTTAAAATTTTCTGGTAGCTACATTTTAAAAGTTAAAATGAAACAGGTGAAATTAGTTTTTAATAATATATTTTATTTATTTAATTCAATATATTTGAAATATCACTACTTTAATATGTAATCAGTATAAAAATTATTGAGGTACTTATTTATTTTGTACTCAATTTTTAAACTCCAGTGTGCATTTTATATTTAAGAAACATCTAAGTTTGAACTACCCCATTTCAAGTGGTCAGTAACCATCTGTGACTAGTGGACACCACATTGAAGGGCACAGGGCTCAGTAATAAGCCAAGAGAAGAGAGTAACCAAATAAGAGAATATCTGAGTTCAGTTTTCTGGGTGGCTCATGAGGCAAATTGTAAACACTTCTCTGGGATTGGTTGCCTTCAGTTTTGGGGATTCCAAAGCAAAGAAGCCTAGATTCAAACAGTCTCATATGAGTGTCCAAGGTTCCAGCCAGCCAAGGTCAATCAGTGGATGCACTTGGTTGCATATGTCTGAAACTTGGCAAGATTTCTCTTTGTCATCCAAACAAGTCTGCAATCTGCCCCAAAGGAGAACGGGAGTCTTTTATTGCTTCATCAGCCACATCAACCTTTAGTTTGGAAGAGTGTATACTTGATTATTCAAACAGGGATGCTTTTGAAAGAGAAAGGAGGCACTCATTACCATGAGACAATAGGTATCATGTAAGACTGTATCTGCTGACAAATCAGGACACATGGTCACCCAACCTGTAGTCAGTATTCTCACCTCTCAGAGTAACTTGGCTTATTGTCAGCAGGCACATGTTTCTCCAGGATCTATGTAACTCCATGAAGAGGAGCCCTGCACCCAAAGCCCTACATTCCTCCTACAGAATTCTAGTTCTCATCCTGAGAGCCTGCATCATAAAGGGCCTTTTATTCCCATGTGTAATAACATGGCTTTAATTTGCAAGCTTCCTGTTTTGCAGTTTTCCATTTTGGGTCATACTTGAATTGGAGGTTTAATGACAAGTGGCTGTTGTCAGCTAAATGGAGCTTCTTTTTGGCAGGGTCTCCCAAGGAAAGTAGAGGGCCAGTAAGCAAAGTTGTGCATGCAGGTGGCCAGGGTCTCTCTCTCTCTCTCTCTCTCTCTCTCTGCCTCTCCCTCTCCTTCTCTCCTATATATAAAAAGAATAATTAGATAGAGAACTCAGCTGTGACAGCCGAGGGAAATGTTTCACAGGAAGTAACAGATGGCTCAAAGCCACCTTCCTTTCTGCGTGAGAGAGAGAATGCCCACGGGCCTGGAAAATTGAAGGTTTGGAAACTAATTTTGTTTGACTCTTTAATCCATTTCAGACATGGGCTCCCAAATGGAAGATTAAAGGATTTTACTTTTGCTGCTGAGTAAATTGAGCTCAGAAAGGTAAAAGATACAGAAGTAGGATGAATGCCATGGAACAACAGGAGATTGAAGAGGAGGAATTTATCCTTATTAGCCCCAGGGTAGTTGGATAAAATTCTCAGATTAGGATTTTGCTGGTATTGTTGTTTATGTTAAGACTGGAGTGTTTTACAAAAATTGAAGACACTAAGTAACTGTATGAGATTTTATTTTCTGTAAAACTACAGATCAGATTACTCAAAGCAAAGAGGCATAGAGTAAGGTTTAGAGGTTAGTATATTACAACAAATGTAATGAAAAGTGCAAAGGACTCAAGCCCCTTCATTCACTTGTCAAATTTTTATTAAGCGCCTACCATGTGATAGTGTTCTGTTTTGGATTTTGGGATCAGATGTGAATAAAGTGGAGAAGGATT
Source organism: Myotis brandtii (assembly GCF_000412655.1). NCBI lineage: Eukaryota > Metazoa > Chordata > Mammalia > Chiroptera > Vespertilionidae > Myotis > Myotis brandtii. Next base: position 80,807 of record NW_005353397.1, read on the forward strand.
CTGTCCTCTACATCATAGCGGCAAGAAATTAACAACAAAGTAAGCAAATAGTAACATAATTTCAGATGTGTACAGGCATGAGAAGTAAACTAAAAGGGTCTTGGAAGAAAGAATATGTAGGATGGAATGGTAGTTCTTTAAATAGTGTGGTCCGGAAAGAGGTGGTACTTCAGCTGAAACCTAGAAGGAGCCTTCTAGGTGGCAGGAAAAGCATATGCAAGGGCAGGTTGGCCCACTATGTGCCGGCATCATTTTAGGTACTGGGAATATGTGTGAACCAATTAGGCAAAATTCTTACCCTAACAGAGCTTATATTTTAATGGGGCTGGAAAAAATAAATAAGGGCTAAATAGAAAAGCGTAGCAGGAAGTACTACATTGAAAAATTAATCAGAGAAGGTGATAGATCATGGCACAGGGAAGGTTTCACTGAGAATGTAACAGTTGAGCAAGGACATCTAGGAGGCAAGATAATAAGCCACGCAAATTTAGAGGGAAGACTAGTGTTCTAGACAGAGAGAACAAACAGTGCAAAGGCCTTAGATAAGAATATGTGCAGTCCATTTTGTGTTTATTCTTGTGTATGGTGTGAGAAGGTGGTCTAGTTTCATTTTTGACACATATTTGTCCAATTTTCCCCAAAGCACTTATTGAACAGACTATATTTACCCCATTGTATGTTTTTGCCTCCTTTGACAAATATTAATTGACTATAAAGGCGTGGGTCTATTTCTGGGCTCTCTATTCTGTTCCATTGACATATATATCTGTTTTTATGACAGTACCGTGCAGTTTTCATTGCTGTGACCTTGTAGTATAGTTTGATATTAGGTAGTGTGATTCCTCCAACTCTGTTCTTCTTTCTCAAGATTGCTGTGGCTATTTGGGATCTTTTGTGGTTCTATATAATTTTTTAGAATATTTGTTCTAATTCTTTGAAATATGCCATTGGTATCTTGATAGGAATTGCATTAAATCTATAGAGCACTATGAACATTTTAATGATGTTAACTCTTCCTATCTATGAACACAGTATATGCATCCACTTATTTGTATCTTCTTTAATTTTTTTCCTTGGTGTCATATAATTTTCCAAGTACAGGTATTTTGCATCTTTGGTTAAATTTATTCCTAGGTATTTTAATTTTACACAATGAAATGATACTTGGCCATAAAAAAGGAAATTTTACCTTTTGTGACAGCATGGATGGACACAGAGAGCATTATGCTCAGTGAAATAAGCCAGTCAGAGAAAGACAAGACCATATGATTTCACAAATATGTGGAATCCAATAAACAAAAGAAACTAATAAAAATAATAGAAGTAGACTCATAGATACAGAGAACAGACTGACAACTGTGAGAGGGTAAGAAGGTTGGGGGCTGCCCTAACCAGTTTGGCTCAATGGATAGAGCGTCGGCCTGTGGACTCAAGGGTCCCAGATTCGATTCCAGTCAAGGGCATGTACCTTGGTTGCGGGCACATACCCAGTAGGGAGTGTGCAGGAGGCAACTGATTGATGTTTCTAACTCTCTATCCCTCTCCCTTCCTCTCTGTAAAAGATCAATAAAAAAATATATTTAAAAAAAAAAAAAAGAAGGTTGGGGGCTGAGTGAAAAAGGTGAAGGGATTAAGCAAAGAAAAAAAGCCTCATAGACAACACTATCTACACTAATAAAAGGGAAACATGCAAATTGACCATCCCTCTGCTACACCCAACAGCCAATCAGGGCAAGTATGCAAATTAACCCAACAAAGATGGCAGCAGCCATAGAGCTGGAGGCTTGGGTTGCCCCTGGCAACAGAGGAAGCCAAGCCTCCCGCCTGCCCTGACCATTGCTGAAGGAGTGGC
>NW_005353397.1:83291-90172 GCF_000412655.1 Myotis brandtii
GGGGGGCCAGTTTGGGGCGAGCAGGCCGTCAGTGGGGGTCAGTTGGGGGTGATCAGGACTGTGGGGGGGCAGTTTGGAGTGAGCAGACCAGCAGGGGGGCAGTTGGGGGCGAGCAGGCCAGTGGGGAGGGAAGGTGGGGGCAAGCAGGCCAGCAGGGGGAGCAGCTGGGGGTGAGCACACTGGCACCTGGGGCAATTGGGGGTGATCAGGCTGGTGGGGGGCAGTTGGGGGCGAGCAGGCCGGCAGGCAGAGTGGTTGGGGAAATCAGGCAGGCAGGCAGGTGAGCGGTTAGGAGCCAGCAGTCCAAGATTGTGAGAGGGATGTCCAACTGCTGGTTTAGACCCAGTCCCTGTAAACTGGCAGTAGGACATTCTTCCAGGGGTCCCAGATTGGAGAGGGTGCAGGCCGGGCTGAGGGACACAACCCCGTTCTGTGCATGAATTTCGTGCACTGGGCCACTAGTCTACACTAATAAAAGAGAAATATGTAAATTGGTTTGTCACTCTGCTACACCCACCAGCCAATCAGGATGAGCATGCAAATTAAACCAACAAAGATGGCGGTTAATTTGCATATTCAGGCATGGAGCAAAGACTGAAGATGACTGAAGATGGAGGCAGCCATGGAGCTGGAGCAAGCAGGAGGCTTGGGTTGCTCCCGACGATGGAGGAAGCCACACTTCCCACTGGCCCTGGCCTCTGCTCAAGGAGGGGCTGGGGAAAAAAAGGGAGGGACTGGGAGCCTGGGTCACCAGGGTGAATGGCCAGCCTGGAAACAGCCCTCAGCCTCTCACCCAGGCTGGCCAAGCACCCCAGCAGTACCCCCACCCTGAAGGGGTTATGGCCAGCCTGAAAACAGCCCTCAGACCCTCACCCAGACTAGCCACGCCCCCCCAGTGGGAACCCTCCACCCATGGGGGCATGGCTAGCCTGAAAACCAACACAGGCCCCTCACTCAGGCCGCCCCACGCCCCAAGGGAACCCCCCCCCTGATCCGGGATCCCCTTTAGGACAAACCAGCCAGTCCCCACCTGTGCACCAGGCCTCTATCTATACTAATAAGAGGGTAATATGCTAATTAGACTGGGATACCTTCCGGACATTCTTCTGGACAAAGCCATGGTGGCAGGCCGAGGTAGAGGCAGTTAGAGGCCAAGAGGGAAGAGCAGTTGTGGGTGATCAGACCAGGATAGGATGGCAGTTGTAGTTGATCAGGCCAGTGGGGGCGGCCATTGGAGGTGATCAGGCCAGCAGCGGGAGGGCAGTTGAGGGTGAGCAGACCAGCAGGGGGACCAGTTGGAGGCAAGCAGGCCATCAGTGGGGGTCAGTTGAAGGTGATCAGGACTGTGGGGGGGAGGGCAGTTTGGAGTGAGCAGGCAAGCAGTGGGGCAGTTGGGGGTAAGAAGGCCAGTGGGGAGGGGAGGTGGGGGCAAGCAGGCCAGCAGGGGGGGCAGTTGGGGGCCAGCAGGCAGAGTGGTTAGGGGTGATCAGGCAGGCAGGCAGGTGAGCAGTTAGGAGCCAGCGGTCCCAGATTGCGAGAGGAATCCCCACTGGGATCGGGCCTAAACTAGCAGTCAGACATCCCCCGAGGGGTCCCCAATTGGTGGCAGAGTTAGTTGGGGGTGAGCAGGCCGGCAGGCAGAGTGGTTAGGGGCAATCAGGCAGGCAGGCAGGTGAGCGGTTAGGAACCAGCAGTCCTGGATTGCGAGTGGGCTGTCCGACTGCCGGTTTAAGTCCAATCCCTGTAAACAGGCAATAGGACATCCTTCGAGGGGTCCCAGATTGGAGAGGGGGCAGTCTGGGCTGAGGGACACCCCCCGCCCCCGTGCACGAATTTTGTGCACCGGGCCACTAGTGGTTATTATAAGAAGGAAAGGGGGGAGGGGGAGGAAGAAGAGTGTAAGGGGGAATAAATGGTGATGGAAGGAGACTTGACGTGGGGTGGTGAACACACAATACAATATACAGATGATGTATTATAGAATTGTATATCTGAAACCTATATAATTTTATTAACCAATGTCACCCCAATAAATTCAAATTTTTTTAAAAAGCTGATTTTATGTGGTCTTAAAAAAAAGAATACATGTAACTTATTTGAGCAACAGCAAGGAGGACAATGTGGCTAGAGTTAATCCCAGAAAAAGACAAGAGCACTTTATAGTTAATAGCTAATACTTAATATTAAAAGATGATGGATGCCTTGAACGTGGAGAGAATCTTCATATCCCCAAGCCATCATATGTCCTGCACAGAGAAGCTCTTTCTCTGAGAGCAGAAGGCCTATGTCTAGCTCTGGGAGATAATGCTCACTCCAGGTAATGTTCTTTATGTTTGCTTTTGTATTTTCCTCATCTACCTCAAATCCTGCAATTCTCTCCAGATACTATAAACTACAGAATTTAATATGTGTTCAGAGGTAGTTTGCTTCTATATTTTCTAAATTAATTCATTGATTTGTAAGAAAAAATTAAGGAAAGAGTCCTTGATCAATACTGTAAGACTTCCTGGTTTCATCAATTATTAGTATGTTATTTAATCTTCAATTCTTTAGGGAATTTCCACAAGTCTTTTAGTTATTGATTTCTATTTTAATTCATTGAGGGCAGAGAACATACTTTATGATTTAGACTATTTTACAAATATTTAAATTGCTTTATGACATTCAGTATGGTCTTAGTGGTTGTTCCATATGTACTTGAAAAGAATATTCTCTTATTAGGTGGACATTCTACAAATGTTATTTATATCATTTGGTTGGTAGTGTTGTTCAACTGTCTATGTTCTCAAAGATTTTCTATCTAGCTTCCTATCAATTAGTGAGAGAAATCTCCAGCTATTATTTTTCTCTTTTGAGTTCTATTAGCTATTTTCTTATATATTTTGAAACTCTACTTTCCAAGCATATACTTTTATAACTATTAGACCCTCTTAATCAATATGTTGATCCTTTTGAAATATAAACTTTAGTTGATGTTAATATGATTGGGTTTTGCTTTATTATCCAGTCTAACAACTTCTGCTTTTTTAATTGGAGCATTTAGATAATTTAAATTTAATGTTAATTTTTTTGTATAGTTGGACTTAAATCTACCATCTTGACATTTATTTTATATTTTTCAATTGCTTCTTTGTTTTGTTTTACTCTTCTGCTATGTTTTGAAAATGAATACTTTTTTTTTATTCCATGTTATCTCCACTATTGTCTTATAAACTATAATTTAAAATATTTTTGACAATTTTTATTGGGTTTTAAATTATCACTACCTACTTTAACTAATAGAGTACTACCTAATGTAGAGTATAAAATAGAGTACTACCTAATTCATAGTATTAAAATCTTACAATGGAGTGCTTCTCCTTCCTGTCTTTTGTGTTATTGCTGTGATACATTTTTCTACATATTTTAAACCCTTCAATATACTGCTATTATTCTTTCTTTAATAGTCCATAATCTCTTAAATAGATTAAACATGAGAAATATGTTTATATATATCCACATATTTCTGCCATTCTTCACTCTTTAATATAGTCCACATTTTCAAATAAATAATACCATTTCTTTCTGCTTCTCTTTCTTATAGTGAAACATGCTGCCAATGAATTTTCTCAATTTTTCTTATTAAAAATTTTATTTTTTCTTAATATTCTTACTTTAACGATTTTTTTAAAAATTACAATTGACATGCAATATTATATTAGTTTCTGGTGTCCAACACAGTGATTAGGCATTGTATAATTTACTAGGTGATCACCCAATAAATTAGTACCAATCTGACATCATACATAGTTATTAAAATATTATTGACTATATTCCCTGTGACTATTCTGTAACTACTAATTTGCACTTTTTAATCCCTTCATCTTTTTCAACCATACTCCCAACTCATCTCCTACCTGGCAACCATCAAAATGTTCTCTGAATCTGAGTCTGTTTCTGTTCTGCTTGTTCATTTATTTTGTTTATTAGATCTATTTCGGCCGGTGTAAGTATTGCTGCCCCAGCTTTTTTTGTTTGTTTGTTTCCATTTTCATTAAATATATTTTTCTATCCCTGTACTTTCAGTCCATGTGTGTCCTTTGATCTGAAGTAAGTTCCTTGTAGATAGCATATGTAAGGTCTTGTTTTGTTATCCATTCAGCCTCAATATGTCTTTTGATTAGAGATTTAATGCATTTTCATTTAAAGTAATTGTTGATAGATATGTACTTATTTCCATTTTATTATTCATATTTTTTATTCTTATTTTTATTCTTCTTCCCAAAGAAGACCTTTTAACATTTCTTGTAATACTGGTTTGGTGATGATTAAGTCCTTTAACTTTTTCTTGTCTGGGAAGCTATTTCTCCTTCAATTTTAAATGATAACCTTGTTGGGTAAAATAGTCTTGGTTGTAGGTCCTTGGTTTTCATCACTTTGAATATTTTTCTGCCAATCATTTCTGGCCTACAAAGTTTCTGTTGAGAAATCAGCTAACAGTCTTACAGGAGGTCTTTTATAGATAACTAACTGCTTTTCTCTTGATGCTTTTAGGATTCTCTATTTTTAACCTTTGGCATTTTAATTATGATGTGTCTTAGTATGGTTCTCTTTGCATTAATCTTGTTTGAGACTATTTTTCTTCCTCGACTTGTATGTCTATTTCCTTTACCAGGTTAGAGAAGTTTTCTGTCATTACTTTTTCACATAGACTTTAAATTCTTTGTTCTCTCTCTTCTCCTTGTCGCACCCGCATGATGCAAATATTGGTGTGCTTGATTGAAGTTGTCCCAGGGCTCCTTATACTATCCTCATTTTTAAAAAAATATATTTTTATTGATTTCAGAGAGGAAGAGAGAGAGAGAAAGAGATAGAAACATCAATGATGAAAGAAAATCATTGATCTGCTGCCTCCTGCCCCCCACTGGGGATCAAGCTTGCAACCCAGGGATATGCCCTTGACTGGAATCAAACCTGGGACTCCAGTCCACAGGCTGACGCTCTATCCAATGAGCCAAACAAGCCAGGGTCTCATTTTTTTTTTCATTCTTTTTTCCTTTTCTATTCTAATTTGGTGTTTTCTGCTCCCTTCTTTCTAAATCTCTGATCTAATATTCTGCTTCATCTACTCCACTGTTGATTACCTGTAATGTATTTTTCATTTCAGTTGCATTACCTTCCTTTCTGACTCATTCTTTTTTATGTTTTTATTTCTATTTTTGTTTGTAGATGTTCTCACTAAGTTTATCTGCTCTTCCCCTAAAATCATTGAGCATCTTTATAACGAGTGTTTTGAACTCTGCATCTAGTAGATTGCTTATCTCCAGTCGTTTAGTTCTTCTTCTAGAGTTTTGTTCTATCCTTTTATTTGGGACACATTTCTTTGCCTTTTCATTTTGGCTTCCTCCCTATGTTTGTTTCTATGTATTAGGTAGAGCTGCTATGTCTCCCAGGCTTGGTAGAGTGACTTGATATAGTAGGTATCCAGTAGGGTCCAGTGGCACAGCCTTCCTGATCACCCAAGCTGGGCACTCCATGTGCATCCCTCATGTGAGCCATGTATACCCTTCTGTTGTAATTGAGCCTTGATTGCTGTTGGCATCTCAAAGGGAGGGTTTGACCCTCAGGCCAATTGGCTGCAAAGACTGACTGTGACCACTGTGGAGGACCAGCCATACAAGGAAAGATCCCACGAAACAGGACTTATTTCAGCAGGGCTGTGGTACCTGCTGAATCTGCCCCTTGAATGTGTTCCTTGTGGAGGAGGTTTGGTGGTGCTTTGATATTGTCTAAAGCTGTCCACTAGTGCTTTGGCTCTGGGGACTCACAGAAGGTGCAGGCCAAGGTCAGCTGTGCCCTGACTAGGACAATCCAGAATGAACTACAAAGTGATCTGCAAATGGATGCTACTTGTGCTGGGCTTGAAAGTATCCAGGACCAGGAGAGGCCAAAGATGCAAACTAAAACCAGTTGCTGATAGTGCCAAGCCTGGGGCCACTTAATGAGAGGTACACAGCATGCCAAGGCCAGATGTTGCTTGTTTGAGAGATTTTAGGAAAATCTGAAATATGAGCCAAGACAGGCGATTTGTATGGAAAAAACACTGGAATGGCTTAGGTTGGGCCTGCAAGTTGAATGAGGTGGGGTCTCAGGGCATCACCAGGATGGGCGATCTGTGTTAGCCAGGCTGATAGAAACTCAGCTATGGCACCCATTTGCTGGCTCAGTGGTGGGCAGGTACAGCAAAGGAACAATGGCCTCTGTCAGCACTTCTGTCTGGAAGAAAGCTGCCCCTCTAGCCCTCGTCCCAATGTTAGACAACTCAGTCCCTCCCCGTATGTCCTTAGTGCCCCAACACTGGAACTCAGTGAGTGAGTCTGAGTAAGTCAGTGGATGGGCCCTGTAAAAAGAATGCCTGGGGCTCCAGAAGCCCTCTGTCTCACTTAGCCACAATCCAAACTATCTTTTACAGCCAGCAGTTTTGAAGATTTCTCTCCCTGGCACTGGAACCCTAGTCTGGGGGGCCTCATGTGAGGTTTGGACCCCTTGCTCCTCAGGAAGGACCTTTGCATCTGAGCTATCCCTTTCCAATTTTTTTTTCTGCCACATGTGGATGTGGGACCAGTCCTTTTAAGTCTTCACCCCTCCCACTCATCTGATGTGGCTTCTCCTTTATAGGACTTCTGTTTATAGTTGTAGGATTTCTGTTCAGCTAGATTTCAGGTGGTTTTGAATGATGATTGTTCTGTAGTTTAGTTGTAATTTTGATGTGGTTGTATAAGGATTCAAGTACCACGTTTACCTATATGCCACCATCTTGACCAGAACCTCTCTTATTTTTCCTTAATTTTTGAAAGCTATCTTTTCTGGGTATAGAATTCTAATTTTATATATATATGTAT
>NW_005353397.1:90252-129204 GCF_000412655.1 Myotis brandtii
GAAAAATAATTCTGCTGTAATTTCTATACTTGATTCTCTGTATAATGTATCTTTTCCCTGCTGCTTTTAAGATTTTTTTTTATTATTGGTGTACTAAAATTTAATTACAATATGAATTTGTATAGTTTTTCTTTATTTTTATTTTGCTGTTGTCATTGAGCTTCTTCAACCATTCTATTATCTTCTTTTATTAACCCATTGTTTCTTTTTTAAAATATGTTTTTATTGATTTCAGAGAGATGAAAGGAGAGGGAGAGAGGAATAGAAACACCAATGATGAGAATCATTAATTAGCTGCCTCCTGCACACCCCCTACTGGGGATCAAGCCCACAACCTGGGCATATGCCCTGAAGGGGAATCAAACCATGACCTCCTTGTTCATGGGTTGATGCTCAACCACTAAGCCACACTGGCCAGGCAACCCATTGTTTCTTTGTTTCTCAACTCAAATTTTTCTTGGATTAATTAAGTATTTTTATTATTTTCCTTCTCTCATTAGTTTGTTAATTATTATTCTAGTGATAATGTATAGATTACAATATTCACATAGGTTTCTTACTGTTTATAATAAAGTTAGTATTTTTTTTTACTTCTCTTAGATAATACATGGAACTTAGAATATTTTAACTCCACTTACTCCCTCCTGCTTTTTGTGCTATCATGTGTTGCCATGTATTTTAATTCTGCATCTATTTGAAATCCCAGAAGATATTATCTTTATATTATTACTTTATTTTATTTTATTGATTTCTATAGTCAATATATTTACTCACATATTGACCTTTTCCAGTACTCTTCTCATCTTTGTGCATTTCTGTGATTGCATTCAAAATAATTTTTCTAGCTTCTGAAGAAGTATTTTAAATATTTATTATTATGTAGTTTTGCTGTCATTTAATTATCTAAGTTTTTTCTACATGAAAATATCTTTATTTCTCCTTGATTTTTTAACAATAATTTCATTAAATATGGAATTTTAGGTCACCAGTTATTTTATTTCACACTTTATAGATATGTATATCTTCTGACTTCTGTTGCAAAGCAATCAATTTGCAATTATTTTTTAAAGTAACAAGATTTTTATTCCAGCTACTTTTAAATTGCTTTTGCTTTTGTTTTATTTTACAGCAGTTTGACTATAATGTGCCTGGGTTGTTGTTGTTTTTTTTGTTTGTTTGTTTTGTTTTTTTTTCCATTTAATCCTTTTGGGGTTCTTTGAGCTTCTTGTACATGGGCTGATAAGTTTCATCAGATTTTGGAACTTCTCAGTAACTATCTCTTGAATATTTCTCTATATTTGTAAATCCAATCACAAATGTTAGTTCTTTTTTTAAACTGTATTTTATATATCTGTATACCCTTACTGCATTTGTCATCCTTCTTTCTCTCTGTGCTTCAATCTAAATTTTCCTTCACTTACCTGTTCAGTTTATTAATTCTCTCTTTTAGTCTGTCTAATATTTTGTTATAGCTATCGACTAAGTTATTAACCTAAGATACTTTACTTTTTAAACTTATTATTTCTATCAGATTCTTTATCTAAATATTCCAATTTCCTATTCTCCAGCTTGTCATCAGTTTTCTCAAAAAAATATCTATTACAGTTAATTTGAGGTCTCTTTCAGATAATTCCCAACACCTGGGTTGCCTGTGGAGCAATTTCTATTATTTTATCTTGATTTCTTGATTTTTAGTCATTTGGTCCTGTCTCCAGGTTATGCTCAGTAATTTTCAACTAAATAATTTGTACAGCCTATGAAAAATCATAGAGGCTCTTATGATATTATTTTCTTTCATAAAATCTTTGCCATTCTTCTGGAAGGTAATTAGAGTAGAATTCATTTGGGGATTGAGAGAAATCAGGGTTGAATTTCAATTTTTGTGAGCATTTGGCTTACAAAAATTTTCAGTTTGCTTTTACCCTCAACATATAGTTCTTCATGTTTCTCAGTTCAAAGAATAGAATTTTTACCATTGCCTCTCATCCTTGGTTGGGACATGAACTCCAATTTATGTCTCCCCCGCAGCATGATATTAACAAAAGTTTGCTAGGCTTTCTAACCTCTTTTGTGTGTCATTCTATTTGTCTTCTAATCCTTTCACCCTGCACAGTTCAGCAATGGCAACATGTTTCAAGGGGAAAAGCAAAAGCAAATGTTAGCTTGTTTTATTGCATTTTTTTTCCTTTCCAGAATATTTACCCCCTAACTCCCTTTTCCCTTAATTGTGCCCTAATGCATTCAAATTGCTACATTTTAGTATTTGTCCAGATTTCCTTAATGTTATTAGAGGGAGAATTGATTTGATATAAGCTACTCTAATTTTTAAAAATGTAGATAAATTACACTTTTAAATTTCTTTTACTTCTAAATACAATTTTGATAAATTATTTAAATATCAAAGAATCATTTCATTTCTGCCAAGCAAAATAACAGCTTGAAGTTAGGACTCTTATTACTGGACAACTACATTTTTAATAGATGACTACACTGTAGTCATGCTAGAAACCAGGTGATAGGAGGAAAGAAATAAACCAGATCATATTACCAGATGTAGTTGAAACCAAAGGGAAAGGTACTGAAAAACAATTTCTGCAATGCCAGTGTGGTTGTGTGTATGAGGAAAATAACTATTAATAGCCCATTTGTTTTTAAGAAAATATATTTTTCATGTTAAACATATGACCATTTATCGGGTAACACCATGATCTTCAAGTGTAACTTGGTCAAAGATGTTAATTAAAAGGCAGGTAACAGTAATCATTTTGTTTTTGCTGAAATTTTGAAAATCAGGTGGCAGAACTGAGCAGCCTCTTTTCCTCAGCTGTTGAAAACTCACAGATGCATTTGTTATATGAGAGACAGCACAACATGGTAGCATTGGTGGGAAAGAGTTATTCTGTGCCCATTCTGTAGTAAGAGCAGTTATGTGAAATGAGTGAATGAAGGATGAAATGAACAAACACAACCTTTAGACCCTTTGCTTGGGTTCTGAACCTCCAACAAACCACTAACCCATCCTCCCACAACAAAAATAACTAAACTACCAGAGAGTGATGCTACAATACACCAAGCAGGTGATACCACAGCGTGTATGGAGAAATCCACAGGGAAGTGGAGACATGAGAAGGATCTTGGTGTCATAGAAACTAGGTTCAAATTTCCATGTTCCGTCACTTCTTAACTATGTGGTCTTAGTCATGTTTTCTGAGTATTGGCTTTTCTATTTGTAAACTGAGAACAACAATATCTTCTTTGTAATGCTATTGCACAGGTTAGAAATTTCCTAGCAAAATGACAGACATAAATAGGGTCCCAATAAATAACTGGTATTCTTGTTATCTCTTTCTCAAAACTTCCAGGATAATAATGTATAGCTAGTTAATTATTGTCATATAATCATTTGTGTGGAAGACAATTTGCCTCAGAGATTCTTTCAGAAGTAACTTTCAGTTTTTATATTACCAGAGCCATGTGAAATCAGCAAAGGATGAGATAATTTTTTCATGAAAAGAATTTATAATAATTATCCCAGGAGCTATTAGTAATTTCTCATGGGGAAATGAAACAATTAAACACTGTAAGGTTGAGAAAAAAAGGAAAACAAAGTGTAGCCTTTGCCATTATGATTTGTATTCCATTTATTATTTGAATACAGGATTTCAATGTAGGCTTAGTTCTTTGTCATCAGTGATTAGAAACACAAAATTAATTGTGGCACTATGACCTTGACACTGACCAGTGTGCTCTTTCTGGTACCACAACTTCAACAATTATTCATGAACAAGAACCTCTGCTTTATTACTTTACCACACTGTCCATCACCTCCTTCATGTCCTCAATTCACTGGGTTTAGAATCCACAGCCCATAATTATAATCACTCTGTCTCACACTCAGTTTCCTTGCCACTTCCCCTTCCATTATGAAGGTGTGGCATAACCCTGACCTTCTCACTGTTGACCCATTTCTCTTTGTAGAAAAATTCGAGTTTTCTATGCTTGCCCTAACTACTCCCTCTCCACTCATTCTCTCTTAAGCCCATTCCAATCAGGCTACTGGGAATACCACTCTTCTCAAATTATTCTTATCAAAGGCACAAATCCAGTAGTAAACCCTACATCCTTATCTTAATCAGCAACATTTGATGCAGGTGATAATGCCCTACTTAAAAAGAAAACTTTTTTTAATTGGTTACAGAGACACATCATTGCCTAGTTTGTCTCAGACTCCACAGGCAGCCAGGCAGCTACTCCTCAGCCTCTTCTCGTAGGTCCTTTTCTTCTCTTGCTTTCTGAATGTTGCAGCGCACTGGGGCAAATCCTCAGACTCCTCTTAATACATATTCACTCTCTTGATGTTCACATCCAAACTATGGCTTTAAATAGCATCTATATATTTCATCAAGTTTAAGGTTCTGTGATAGGCTGAATAATGGCCCTCACATATATCCAGGTCCTAATCCTTAGAATCTGGAAACGCTACCTTAATGGCAGAGGACTTTGCAGATGTGATTAAGTTTAGGATATCCTATGGGAAGGTTGTCCAAGATATTCTGGTTTGCCCTAAATGTAATTAAAAGTATTTTTATAAGAGGGGAGCAAAGGGAGATTTAAGTATAGAGATAGAAGGCAATGTGGTGACTAAAGCAAGATGCTCTGCTCTTGGCTTTGACAGTGAAGGAAGGGACTACAAACCAAGGAATGCAAGGATTACAGCTCTAAGAGCTGGAAAAGACAAGGAAATGAATTCTCCCTTTACGCCTCTGTAGGAATGTGGCTTTGGTTTCAATCCAGTGAGACTTATTTGGACTTTCTTACCTCTAGAACAGGGGTCCTCAAACTTTTTAAACAGGGGGCCAGTTCACTGTCCCTCAGACCGTTGGAGGGCCGGACTATAGTTTTAAAAAAAACTATGAACAAATTCCTATGCACACTGCACATATCTTATTTTGAAGTAAAAAAACAAAACGGGAACAAATACAGTATTTGTATTTGCATGTGGCCCGCGGGCCGTAGTTTGAGGACCCCTGCTCTAGAACTATAAAAGCATAAATTTCTGTTGTTTGAAGCCATAAAGTTTGTGGCTATTTATTACAGCAGCAACAGGAAACTGATACCAACATACTATTTTCTTTACATTTTGACGACGTTGAGATAAAAATGCATCTAACAATCATGGCATCGTAGAGTTGCTGTTAGTCATATGGAAGTTTTGATGTAGTTGGAATAGTTTAGCAGTGTTAAGTACATTCACATTATTCTGCAACCAATTTTCAGAACTCTTTACAGCTTGCAAAACTGCAACTGTAGATCTATTTAACAACAATGCTCCATTGCTCTCTTCTCATCCCCCGACACACACCCTTTTACTTTCTGTCTCTATGAATTTGAAGTATTCTAGGTACTTCCTATAAGTAGAATCACATTCTTTTTGTCTTTTTGTGACTGGTTTATTTCACTTAGCACATTATCATCAAAGTTCATCCATGTTGTAGCATGTGCCAGAATTTCCTTTTTGAGGCTGAATAATATTCTATTGTATACATACCACATTTTCTTTTTTCATTCATCTATCAGTGGACCCCTTGGGTTGCTACTGCTATGGCTTTTCATCATGCTTGGAATAAAAGGTGAAGTCCTTCCAATGGCTTACATAGCCATATATATCTGACCACTGCCATCACTTTGAGCTCTTTGCCTACTAAGCTCCTCCTCACCATACCCCAGCCACAGCAGGCTCCCACACACCTGTGCTGTTTCTTTTTTTGCCAGCACCCCAGGACTCCTCTCTGAGTGGTGCATGTGGTTCCTCCCCCACTTCCCTCAGGGCTCCCCTCAAAAGTTCCCTTCTGAGACAGCACTTCCTTAACCACCTCATCTAAACCAGCACTGTTCTGCCTACCCTGCCATTGCATTGTGCCAATTCATTTTCTTCCATAGCATTTTCTGCCTGACATTATTTGTGTTTTTGTAAGTTTATTTATTATCCGTGTCCCAACCACAATAAAACTCCAAGAGGGCAGGGGGTTTTTTCTTATTAAATGTTGCATCCTGAATCCTTAAGATAAGAAATAGCATGTAGTATATAAATTCAATAAATGCCCTAGAATATGAAATGAAGTAGAGGAAATCAAATTCAGCAATTAACTTTGGAGTATTTTAAAAAATTAAAATACTTTAAAAACTTAAAATACTTTACTTCTTAGAGCAGTTTTAGATTTATAGAAAAATTGCACAGAAAATATAGAGGGTTTCCATATACTCCTTTCCTCTTTCCATTCCCCCTATTTGTGACATTTTGCATTAGTGTGGTACATTGGTTACTACTGAGGAACCAATATTAGCACTGTTAACTTAAGAAATGTACAAACCTGTAGAGAATCATGACCAGAGTTTATTTAAGCCAAAAGTGATAACATATGTTGGGAAGCAAGATTTCAAAAGTTCAGGAGAACACAGTTCTGCAGTTTAATTTATACATTCTGAATGAAGGAGGGCATGTAGGGAAGAATACAGGAAGGCTGTTGAAAGCAAGGTAGGTGGGAACTAAATTACAGGATAGTTAACAAGAATATGTGCTCTCTTGACAGTAGCATCCTAGGGATCTGAAAAAGATATTTCAAGTTGTGTCAATTTAAAAGTCCTAGCCCTGACCGATATGGCTCAGTTGACTGAGCATTGTCCCATGCACCAAGAGGTCTCTGGTTCGATTCTCCGTCAGGGCCCATACCTGGGCTGTGGGCTCGATCCTCATTGGGGGCATGCAGGAGGCAGCCTATTGATGATGCTCTCTTATCAACGTTTCTCTCTCTCTCCTTTCCTCTCTTTCTCTATAATCAATAAAAACATATTTTTAAAAATACCAAAAAGATAAAAATAAATAACAGCCCCAAAACAATGCACAGGGCTTGCTGAAGGCAAAGAGAAACCTTTTACTAAAGATGTAATATGCCCTGGGGGCATGACTGCCCACCATGACCTGCCCAGGTAGGAATTTATGGTCAGATCACCTTGTGAGGTCTCTTTCAGTCACTGGACTTGTCAGATTTATTATAGAGCTCCTTTTTCATCCACATTATATTCTTACTAGAGGCCTGATGCACAAAATTCCTGCAAGGGCCCCAGCCCCAGCCCCACCCGCCTCCACCACTGTGGCCGGGGGCCTCTGCTGCCTCTGCCATGGTCCCCGCTTGCTGCAGTTTTGTCTGGAAGGAAGGATGTCCCCAGAAGGACGTCTGGTCTAATTAGCATATTACGTTTTTATTATTATAAACTAGAGGCCCAATGCACAAATTTGTGCACAGGTGGGGTCCCTCCGCCTGGCTGGCAATTGAGGCCTATCTGGGGGCCAGCCAGCCAGGGGGAGGGACCCCGGGAGGTTGGTTGGCCAGCCCCCGATCAGGGCCTATGAGGAGGGTGCCTGACTGCAGGGGGGGAGGGGTCGAGGGAGGTTGGCAGTGGAAGCACACTGACCACCACGGGGCAGTTCCTGCACTGAGCGTCAGCCCCCTGGTGGTCAGTGCGCATCATAGTGACCGGTCAACTGGCTGTTCTGGTTGTTTGGTCATAATGGTCGCTTAGGCTTTATGTATATAGATTAACAAATATCTATAGTTCACATCAGGGTTCACTCTGTGTTGTACAGTTCTACAGGTTTTGACAAATGGGTAATGCCATGTATCTACCATTATAGTAGCATATAGAATAGTTTCCCTACCCTAATAATTTCCTATGCTCCACCTATGCACCCCAGCCCTTGGCAATCACTGAAGTATTCTGATTTTATGTAACTCAATAACTGGACTCTTCCCAGGACAGACATGAGAAAGCCCACACTGGAGTTTTCTGCTGCTCCTGACACATTACCTTCATGTTTAATTTCTTACTTTTCAAAGCTATTTAAGGAACTGCAACACATTTCTTGGGTTAAAAAAAAAAAGCAGGGTGGGGGGGTGGTTAGAAACCTACCTAACAATGTTTCATCTTGTACTCCTTTCATAAAAATTGCTGGGTTCCTAATTATTCCCCAGCTGAGGTCTCAGAGGCTGTGTCTGAAAGTCCTGATTAATATGGGGGCTCACTGGGAAATAGTTTCTCATATAGATTCATTTTCTGTCTTTAGGATTCTCCATACTCTCACATTCCTCCCCCCACCTCCCCCCTCTTGGCTTCATTTTCTAACAGGGTTGAGTTATTTAGATTTCTAAATCTGTTTTTATGCAATGTCACCTTAATTAAGAAACAGCCACAAGCAAATTGATTTTCCCCCCATCAGTCCTGGGGGAAGATAGTGCCTAAAACTTGCCAAGTGGCAGGTGCTCTAATATTGCTCTTGGGGGCTGGGATAGGGAGAAGGGAGAGCTACCAAAGGGCAGAGTATCTTTCTGTGGAGATGGGGCGGAGGGACTGCTACGTGAATGAATTGTCTTTCCTAATAAGGAGCCAGTCTCTATTCCAGTGATGGCGAACCTATGACACACGTGTCAGAGGTGACACGCAAACTCATTTTCTTGGTTGATTTTTCTTTGTTAAATGGCATTTAAATATATAAAATAAATATCAAAAATGTAAGTCTTTGTTTTACTATGGTTGCAAATATCAAAAAAATTTCTATATGTGACACAGCACCAGAGTTAAGTTAGGGTTTTTCAAAATGCTGACACGCCAAGCTCAAAAGGTTCGCCATCACTGCTCTATTCTATTTACTCCTGGACCACCTGTGAAGGCAGCCAAAATGTGGCCGCAGGGAGTAAAGCTTTGTGGTCTTCAGCTTGGCTCCTGGGAGTCCCTTTCTCCTTTACTCATAGGACCACTGGCATTGGATCACTTACGTCGCTTTCAATACCAGGTTATCTCCTTGGAGAAATCTGACTCAGTTCCTATGCACAATAGACAATTAAAAATTCGTTACAAAATCACAGCTATTGCTAAATGCAGAGAAGTCTTCTTAATTCTAAGGAAGAAAATAATGTATTCAAGAGAGTAAATTATTTATGTTCATTGTATAAACCAAGTTCATAAGAATGGTTTGTTTCCCAGAATTGCTTGCCATTTCCCATTCACATAATTCTTTTTTTTCCACATATGTTTTCCATGTGCTCATGGGCTGACGTGAGTGTTACCATTTCTCTCTTCTTCCTCTTTCTCTGTGAAGTCTTCTCTATGGTTCTAGGATGAGTCAGTGACTCTTTGTTTAATCTCCCCATAATTCTTTATACATCATTTTAATGTAACACTTTTACTCCACTAGTAAGTGACACGTTCTCTCTTAAAAGCAAGGAGTTCATCTAAAGCTCTGCAACCCATAGTTAGGTGCTCAAGAAATTGTTAATTGAGAGAATGAATTTAGATCTTTACACATAGTGTAGTAGGAGTCCTGGCTTAAGCATCAGCTGTTGACCCTATGTCTGGAGAACCCAGCCCACCACAGGCCGTTTTCATTTGGACTGAGACTCTCTGGGGAAAGAATTAGTACTATAAGACTCATTCCTGGAAAGACCTAATCTCTCCTGCCTCCAGGCCTCTGCACATGCTCTGCACATGTGCTGCCTGAAACTCTCCCAGCGTTACAGAGCGAATTGCATTTACAGTTCAGGCTGAGTTTAACTATCACTTCCTTAGGAAGCCTTGCCACCCAGGCTGTCATCCCCCTTGTTTTTCCTTCCAAAGCCTCCTGGTTTCTACATCAGTCTCTACATCATGCTTAGTTACTTGTCCAATGTCTGTCCTATTTGCTTGTAAATTTCATAAAGTCAAGACTGTCTCTGTTTTGTTTACAGTTTACCCCCTGAAATCTGACTCAGTTCCTATGTACAATAGACACTTAGAAATATTTGTTACACAAATAAGTGGGTATATGCAAATGCCTACCCAGAGTTCCACTTCAGTGATTCCTAAGAACATCACATTGGATATGTTTGCAAATTTTTGATTTCCCCTTTGAAATCTGTTCTTCAACTTCCTCATCTTAGTAAATGCATAGACTTTCATCCAGTTACTCAAGGAAGAACCTTGGTAGTTGATCGTAATCCTCCTCCTCCTCCTCCTCTTCCCCCTCCTCCTCCTCTCCTCTTCCTCCTTCTCTTTCTTTGTCTTCTTCGTCTTCTTCTTCTTCTTTTTTACTAGACCTCCACATTGAACCTATCAGCAAATCCTTCTTATGCTAAAATACATCTTCCATTTACATATAATTATCACCAGTGTCACCATCCTTCTCCAAGCCACTGTTATCACTCGCTTGGAAGATTACAACTTGCTTCCTGACTGCTGCTCCTACTAGCACTCTTGCTCCCCTCTCATTGCTAATTAGACTGCTAACTGACTGCTAATTCCCAGCATAGCAGTCAGGATGATCTTTGTAAGATGTAAAGAAAAGTATGCCATTGCTTTGCTCTTTAATGGCTACCGTGGTACAGCCCACAAATCCAAGTATAGCTTGGCCACTTCTTACTGCTCCAATCCTACCCCCTGACATTCTGCCTCTCTCTCACTCAGCTCTAGCCACACTCAATACAAGTTTACTGGAGGTCATCAAATGTGCCATGCTTTTTTTCCTTATGGCCTTTGCTATTCCCGTTGCCTGGAAAACTCTTCACCCAACTTCTTCATGGTTTGTTTCCTTCTCACCCTTTGGGTCTCAATTTAAATGTCATTTCCTGAATGAAGCCACCTCCTCACAACTCCATCAACTCTTGTTCTTTATCACAACACTTTTTCATTCTTAATACTTCATGTTGATAGTTGCCCATGTATTCACTTGTTCACTCCTTTACGGTCAATCTGTGTACTGGAATGTAAGTTCCATGATGCTTCTTTCGTACATCACTACACTGTGAGCCTGTTTTAGTGCTCGGCAAATAATAGATGTTCAATAAACATTTGCTGACAGAGAACAGACAAAGGATTGAATAAAGCTCAGAGACAGTGGGTGGGGATGGAGTGGAAGGGTGGTTTTGAGGACAGTACAGGCTCTGTCACAAGAAGCAGCAGGGGCCCTGGTCACCATCAGCCTCAGTGTGGACATCTGCCACAGCTGGCCTCTCTGGTGGGCAGTGAAAGCCACGTTCTTGCCTCAGGCATAGCAGAGGCAGAAGCCGCACCGCGGAAGGCTGTACACACTGGGTTCCCACTGGGCCCCAGTTAGTTGTTTGAACCCTTAGGTGGTTCCATATGGGAAGACTTTGGACCTGGTAGGACACTTATGGGAAGAATTTGAGAGTGTGTGAAGCTAGAGCTAGAAAAATGCCATTTTGTGAGAGTTGTGGCTAGGGAAGTGAGTTTTTTAGTTACCTATGTCTTTTAAGCCTCATCTCTCAATTGGTTATTTATTTGGGATTTGATTTCTAGCTTCAGGACTTTATCACAGGAAGTGTTAATAATCACTTGCATCGATAGTGGTGGAAGATGAGGACTCTGGGAGTTAAAACCTCAGTCGCACGGGGGGCAGTGGTTACCATTTTATGAAGTCACTTTAGAAGTACATTAAAAAGCAGACACAAAAGATCATTGAGCCATGTTCCAGCTGTTGTAGAAACCCTTCAGGTATTTATGTCAATGAGTATATTAGCAGTCTTAATAGGTCACAGGTGGCTGCATTTTACTTTTTAAAGCATACTTACCAAGCGATCCAATGTAAGTGTACATTTGGGCCGAATTCTCATCCTTTATGACTCTATGGGGACATGAATTCATTAGTGAAAAGGCACAGAGTTTTTTAAAAGGAAAAATCCTCCACCAGTTCGTGAGTTTATTAAGAACTCTATATTTTGTTTCCAGTCTGTTCACTGTCAAATTATTTCCTTCAGTAGGGCTGGCTCTCCTCAGGGCCACTGTTTCTTATTGTCTTATGCAACATGAGTCCCGGGTGAGGAAAATGAGATCACAGCAAACCAGCATGGATTAGTCTTGTCCCATATCCAGCTTCTTCAGGCTTCCTCTCCCTCCAGAGCTGAGGCTACTTGGGCCAGTGCAGGTTCAGACTTTTCCCAGCAGCCCACTCCCTGACTCAAAGGCACGTGTGCCTCCAGCCCACCTCGGACCTGGTATGCAGGCCCTTCTGTCTTATACCTAAGAGCTAGTCTCTACCTCCTGTGCCTGCTCTGAGAATCCTGCTTCTCCTCCATCCATAGTGCCTGAGTTTCTGCACTGGAAACCTGATGCTACTGTTCCCTCTTTTCAAAGTGTTTTTCTTCTTTAAAAAAACATTTTAATGTGGCAAAATATACAGAACATAAACTTCACCATTTTAACATGCATAGTACGTTTGCATTGTAAATTCATCGACATTGTTTTGCAACCATCACTATTATCCACCTCCAGAAATTTCTCATCATCTCAAACTGAAACTGTACCCATGAAACACTAACTCGGCATTACCCCTGCCCACAGCCCTGTGGCCTCTGCTCAGCTTGCTGGCTGTTGCCTCTGGTATGGAGTCTGGCCTTGCCTACCAACTCCTTGCCCCCTAGCCACAGGGACTACAGTCCTATTTTTGAACTTTGACCTAGGAGGTGAAGCCCTGATATTTGCTCACAAAATGTTTATATATTCTGTGTGCCTGCGCCTCTGAGTATCACTTCATACCTCAGTCTTCACTGCCTTTCTCTGCCTGTTTCTCATATTTTCCAGTCCATTTTGCTTTGAGCACCAACTTCACAACACATTCTTCCTACTTCCAAGGCCCCTTTCCTGTATCTGCGGCTTATTCCCAACCCTCTGAGTCTGAGAGGCTATACTTCTTCTCAGCACCTGTAGCTGAACCCATCTCCCTGCTCCCCATTCTAAGTCCTTGTCCCTCCCAGCATGCTCTTCCCCAGCCTACCTGGGAGGCAAGAGAACATTGCCATCCGTGCATGGCACATGGAGACAAAGCCACTGGCTCTGTAACCTTTAGAAGTACAAGACTCTCAACCTCCTTAGGAGTATATAGACCCAAATGCAGAGTGATTAGCAAAAGAATTGACAAAGCACTGAATCAAAAAAACAGTCAGCACTCCTGCCACACAAATGAGGTGAGTTTTAAAGCACTGAGTGACTCAATATGAAATCTTATTTTATATAAAGATTTGAAAGACTGACTTCAAAAGTCATCAGTTCCATTTCCCCAGGCTCTCCACACCACTGCGTGACATGGGAATCTTTTCAAAAAACTTCCAAGACAGGCAAGAATTAAATCCATCTTCTTGTGTCCCATGGTACCTGAGCAGGTTAGATTCTTAAAACCTACAGTTGATCCTAGAGAAAACCTTGTTCGTCTAATGCGTGATATTCTTCTTCTCTTCTATTAAAGACTGATTTAGCTAAAGCATTAATTTCTATCCTATTTTAATAGAAGGTATTTTTAGAGGTCAGTGAAATATTACTGTGAGATTGCAAATAATGACCCAATTTCTCATCTCCTTCGATAGAAGTGACACATCTAAGACTTATCTCCCTGAGAAGAAAGATGAGGTGGAAATAGATATTCATAATAACTGTGAATTCTCAAGTACTTTATTTTCAGTGGTCCTTTAAAAATAGGACAAAGAGTCTATTTAAAATAGTATTTGGGTTATCTCTAACAGTATAATCTCTTTGTCAGGTATCACTTTTGGCCAGGACAATGCAAAACAGGTACAGGGACCAAGGTCTCAGTATCAGGCAGGTGAGTGAGGAGGTTAACACTGCATTTTCAGCTAGAAGATGAATAAGGCCTGAGGATCTAATGTAAAGCATGGCGACTATAGTTGATAACACTGTATATGATTGAAACTTGCCAAGAAAGTAGAACTTAAATTTTATCACCAAAATAAAAATAAAATACAATAAAATAAGATTTTTTTAAAAAACTGAATTATATAGTATAGAAGCAGAATCAAGTAAGGTATAGAGCAGGGGTCCTCAAACTTTTTAAACAGGGGGCCAGTTCACTGTCCCTCAGACCGTTGGAGGGCCGGACTATAGTTTAAAAAAAAACTATGAACAAATTCCTATGCACACTGCACAGATCTTATTTTGAAGTAAAAAAACAAATGTTTTCGGCGGGCGGCATGTGGCCTGCGGGCCGTAGTTTGAGGACCCCTGGTATAGAGTGTCTGTTCTGCTGAGTAGGAATCAGGGAAATAAAAATCTGTCTAGACTCATAGAAGAAACAGATGGTAAAAACAGTTGAAGAACAAATTGAAAGAAGAAAATGAATGCTTAGAATTGAGACTTAGTGATGCTCAGAAGAATTCTGTGGTTTATTTGTACCAGTGCCCATTTAGAAGGCCAAAGACAACCTTGGTGCTTTAATTCAATAGCTGATATCTTGTTCTAGATGCTGGGGATCTGCTAACATGTGACAAAGAACAGGACAAAGGCTTTCTCAAAACGCATTTAGTTGTAGAAAGGGTATTAGATTTTAATTTGCAAGACCTAAATTTAAGTTTTAATTCTACCGCTTTTTAGACATGTATTTGGAACAAATCACCTACCCTTTCTGAACTAATTTCTTCCTCTGAATAACAATAAAACCTGTTTCACAGAGTCCTCTTAGGCATCAAGTGAGTTAGGAGGGCTTTGAGCACTGAAAATTATTCTATAGTTATTAAATCTAGATTTTTCTAAAAGAAATGTCTTGTGGGCTCTTAAAAGAAAAATTGAGCCATTTATTCCATAGGAGATGTCAGCTGCATACAGAAAACAACGTCGAAGGAATTTGTATTTTCCTGTTCAAATCTGTTCAATAATTCATGTCCTGTTTTTTCAGCTGCTAATAATGGAAATTTCTGCAAATATGTAATAATAATAATACCAACTCTAAACCTTTTGTGGCTGCCACTTTAGCACAAAGCCAACACAGAGCCAAACGACGCAGGCATCTGAGATATCAGTTCATTTTTATCCCAGGCTTCCCTATGTAGATCTTCCCTGATCTGTCTTGTAAAGTTACAAAAAAAGAGAGTTAATTTCTTTCCAAAAATAAACTTCAGTTTTTAGAACAGGTTTACATTTACAGAAAACTTGTGAAGATAGTTCAGTTTCCATATACCCCATAGCCACTTTCCTCTGTTATAAACTTCTGTTATTAGTACGGTCTATTTGTTATTAGTTAGTGAGGCAATATTGAAACATTATTATTAACTAAAGCCCATAATATTTTTAGTTGTTTTTTTTTGTTTGTTTGTTTTAGTTTTTACCTAATGCTTTTATTTTTGTTGTTTCTGTTCCAGGATCCACCCAGGAATCCACATTACGTTTAGCCTTCATGTCTCCTTAGGCTCCTCTTACCTGCGACGGTTTTACAGATCTTCCTTGTTTTTAATGACCTCGACAGTCTTGGGGAGTACTGGCCAGGTATTTTGTGAAATGTCACTCAATTGAATTTATTTTTTATTTTTATTTTTTTTTGGTCATGATTATACTAGAGCTATGGGTTTGGGGTGGAAAACCACAAAGGTAAAGTACCATTTTCATAACATCATGCTAAGGGTGCATGCTATCAGCATCACTTATCACTGTTGACACTGACCTTGCTCACCTGGCCGAGGTGGAGTTGGCCAGATTGTCCACTGCAGAGCTATTTTTCATTCTCCCTTGTTGTACTATACACTCTTCCGAAGGAAGGCACCAAGTGCCGGCTACACAGCCAACCTAAGGGGAGAAGGGTTATGTCTTATCTCCTTGAGGGTGAAGTATCTACATAAATTATTTGGAATTCTTCTGCATGGGAGATACTTCCCTTCCACCCCATTTATTTATTTGATCAATTATTTATATCAGTACGGACGCATGGACATTTATTTTATACTTTGGATTATAATCCAATACTACAGGGTGGGGCAAAAGAAGGTTTACAGTTATGAGTCTGTGAAATAGAGTTGATTGTATTATTATTTATTAGTTATTGTATTATTTTCCATATGAACATGGTGAACCTATTTTTTTCCCTACCCTATATTTTCACTTGATTTTTTTGCTCCAATTGTTCCAGTTTTGGACATTGGGAGCTCTTTACTTGGCTCCTATATCTCTTTGTAATACCTCCCTCATTATGGGATTTGTTGTTGTTTGTTTTGGTTTGGTTTTTGGATAATTTCTGGCACTAAAAATACTCCAGACTCATCTTGTATATTTCCTGCCAGTGTCCAAATGTCAGCTATTTCTCCAAGGAGTCTTGGCTCCTTTTACTGGTGAGTGGTGTTAGAAACTGTGATCTGGATACTAGGTGTGCTCGGTGCTACTGAGGTGCCGGTGCTTATGGAACCTCTAAGCTGACAGAATCAGGAAATATATGTATATACATTACCCCATGTATTTACACATATCTAAAAATATTTTAATATATAACCATCTGTATCTAGAGACATGAATTCATACTGATGTCTCTAACCCTAATTCATTATTACATGGATCATTGTGGTCCCTTCCTTATCTGTACACTTTCAGTCTAAGAGTGAGAAACCTGTTTCTCACCATCTGTCATTCATTTACTTGATTGTTCAGTTTTAATATATGTGCACAGTAGTTCCAGAATTATTAAACAATATCCCCATGAGAAACAACTTTACCAAGTTATGTACAGTTTCTTATGCATAGTTTCTTTTGCCTTTAAGTCTTACAAACTCCACTCATTCCCTAAATTACTTAGGTCAGCACCTTTTCCCTTACCTCCCTTAGTGAGGTTGTTTCATACATTGCAATGCAGTCAGAGTCTCTGGTCATAGTCTCTGGTATCCCCTGACTTCCTCCCTGGTATCCCTTGACTTCCTAAGTGATTTCTTAAATATTTGCAGAAGCTAAGTTGGACCCTTTGTGCTGTAAAATTAGATGGGTTTGGACAGATGCACAGTGTTATATATCCACAATTACAGAATTGTACGGAATAGTTTCACCATCCTAAAATATCCCTTGTACTCCATGTATTCAATACTCCCTCCACCACACCCCTGAATCTGTGGCAGCCATTGATAATTTTATTAATTCTTGCCTTTTCCAGAATGTTATGCAGTTAGAATTATACAATATAACTTTCAGACTGGCTCCTTTTACATAGCTGATGGCATTTAAGATAGTTAATTATGACTTGATACACACATTGGTTATTATGGCTGTATAATATTCCATTGTATGGATGTACCATTGTTTATTTACCCATTTACATATTTAAAAACATCTTGGTTGCTTCCAGTTTCTGGTGATTATGAAAAAAGATGCCCAAAACATTCAGAAACAATTCAGTTTTAGCATATTTCCATCAACTGAAAAAAAATTCCTTACATTAATTGCAGTCAATCCCTGCTCTCTCCCTACTCCCTGTCAGTTTTACATTTTTTATAAGTTATTTATAAGTGTAATTATCATAGTCTGGTGTGTCTGGATTCTTTCATTTAGAATTACATGTTTGAGGTTCATCCATGTTGTTGCATATATCAGTAACCTATTCCTTTTTATTGCTGTGTAACATTCCATTGTAAGGATTTACTGCATTTTTATGTAGTAAAAAAATCATTCATCAGTTGATGGTTGTTGAAATTTTTTGTTGTTGGTATTATGAGTAATGCTACTATGACCAGGCTTTTATATGGAAATATGTTCTCATTTCTCTTGAGTAGATATCTAGGAGCAGAATTACTGGACTATTTGGTAAGTTTCTATTTAACATTTTAAGAAACTATCAAACTGTTTCCCAAAGTGATCATACTATTTTATTCCTACCAGCAATGTATGAAGGTTCTGCTTCCTCCACATCCTCACCAACACATGAAATATCCAGTGGTTGTTTTTTTTTTTAAAGTAACTTATTGATTTTAGAGAGAGAGGAAGAGAGAAAGAGAGATCCTCACTGAAATATCCAGTGGTTGTTTTTTTTTTTTAAAGTAACTTACTGATTTTAGAGAGAGAGGAAGAGAGAAAGAGAGAAACATTGATTTTTGTGTTCCACTATGTATGCCTTCATTGGTTGATTCCTGTATGAACCCTGACTGGAGATTGAACCTGCAGCCTTGGTGTTCTAACCAACTGAGCTACCAGGCTAGGGCTTGGAATATTCAGTCTTTTTTTAGTTTAGCCACTCTACTAGGTATGTAGTGGTGTCTGTGATTTTAATTTGCATTCCCAGATGACTGATGTACATAGAGCCTACTTTCATGTGTTTATTAGCCATTTGTATCTCTTCTTTGGAGAAATGTATATTCAAATCATTTGTGCATTTTTTCAAGGCAGTTTGTCTTCTTGTTAATGAGTTGTAAAATGTATTCTATATAAAAGCTCTCTAGCCCTGGCCAAGTAGCTCAGTTGGGTAGTGTGTTGTCCTGATACACCAAGGTTGCAGGTTTGATCTCTGGTCAGAGCACATACAAGAATCCATCAATTAATGCATAAATAAGTGGAACAAGTCAATGTTCTCTCTCTCTCTCTCTCTCTCTCTCTCTCTCTCTCTCTCTCTCTCTCTTTCTCAAATCAGATAGTCCTTTGCAAATATTTTCTCCCAGTCTGTTTTTTTTTATTTCCCTGGTGGTATCTAGTATCCGGTGACTGTGCTAAAATCTATTATTAGTTCTATTAGTCTTTTTGCTTAGACTCCTTAGGATTTTCTACATACAAGATCATTTCATATGCAAATGAAACATTCAGCTCTTCTTTTCTAATTTATATGCCTTTAGTTATTTTTTCTTGCCTTACTTCACTGGCTGAAACTTCTAATACAATGAATTTCCCCAATCTAAGGGAGAAAAAATGTAGTCCTTCACCTCTAAGTATGACATCAATTGTGGGTAAGTTTAAATAGATACCCTTTATTAAATTAATTAAGTTCTCTTTTCTTCCTGGTGTGTTAGAAGTTATTAACATGAATGGGTGCTGGATTTACTATGTGGAAAGAGTTTTATGTAGTAACTCAGTTTCTTTACTTGATATAGATATATTTAGATTTAATATTTCTTTATGTTAGTTATAGTAATTTGTGTCTTTCTAGGAATTTGTCAGCTAATTTTACTTAAATTGTTTAATTTATTAGCATAAAGTTGTTCAAAATATTCCTTTATAAATATTTTAATTTCTTCATGATCTGTGTTAATGTGTCTCTTTCAATCTTGATTTTGCTAATTTTTGTCTACTCCCATCTTTCCTTGGTCAGGCTAGGTAAAGGTTTATCAATTTTGCTGATGTTTTCAAATAACCAAATTTTAGTGTAATTAAAATTCTATAGTTTTTTTCTGTTTTCTATTTTACTGATTTCCATTTAGATCTTTATTATTCTTTCTCTCTACTCCCTTTGGGTTTGATTTGCTCTTCTTTTCTTAGCTTCTTATGACAGAAACTTAGATTATTGATTTTAGATCTTTCTTCCCTTTTAACATAACCATTTATAGCTGTAGGTTTCCCTCTAAGCCAGTGGTGCTCAACCTTCCTAATGCCGCTACCCTTTAATACAGTTTCTCATGTTGTGGTGACCCCCAATTTCATTGTTACAAATTGAACATAATTAAAGCATAGTGATTAATCACCAAAACAATATGTAATTATATATGTGTTTTCCGATGGTCTTAGGCGACCCCTGTGAAAGGGGGTCGTTGTTCTACCCCAGGGGTCACAACCCACAGGTTGAGAACCGCTGCTCTAAGCACTATTTTAGCTGTGTCCCATACATTTTCATATGGTTTTATTGCCAATGGCTATGGGGTACTTCCATGAAGTTGGAAAAAAAAGCATTTCCAGGGATCCACGCTTGGGAGGATGAAGTGTATTTATAAGATTTATTAGGGTAGAAATAAGTAACTGCCCCCAGGTGCCCGGTGTTTCATCCATGATCAGATGGCTCAGCTCCATACTACTATGGAAGAAGTCCAGCCTTGTCTTCACCAAGCCCAGAAGAAAAGCCAGGGTCCAGAAATTCTGTGCCATTGACCTGACATTGGCAGAGTGTAGTTAAGTTCAGTTCATGCCAAAGCTTAGTCCAGCTCAGTCTATGTTCCTGTCCAGCTAGCCTAGTCTCTGTTCCCTGCTGGGCTCCTGCTGGCCCTGCGTTGCCTATGCTTGGGCCCTCATGACTGTTACGGGAGCCCCACTGGGAGCTGGGCTTGGGTCTGCTGTGACTGGCAGTCCCACAAGGCTGAGAACACGCAAATACCAGGGCGAGCATGTGCTACTGAGAGGGTTAAGCTTTGATTATATTACTTCGGGCTTAGGAAAGAGCAATTGGCTTTTATGGGCTTGTGCTGGACCCTCCCCCTAACCAATCCATTTCCTACATTTTCTAGGGTTATGTGTCCCTTATACAATCTGATTCTTTTTCCCAACCTAGATTCTTTCCCATAATGGTCACCATGTTAGCTCCTACTGAGCGTGCCTCATAGTGGAAGGGCCTATCCCTGGGCCATCTTGGCTTCTACTGGACTTGTGCCAGCAGAGGAATTCCCCCCTTCTTTCCTCGATAATCCTGGTACTGGGAAGATTGTTCCCTGAGGATATTCTTCCTGGGATTGCTCTGGGATTAAGTCCCGAGGGCAAAGGATGAGGCAGTACCCCGGGGAGGCTATGAATGTTATAGCTTCCTAGTAAATCAGGCTTAATGTCTGATTCAGCTCCTTAGTTTATTAGGCTTAATGTCTGATTCTCTTTGCTCCCTTCCTTTATTAATAATTAGCTAACTACCTATGGTAACAGTGTGCTCTCACTTTTTAATTAGTTTGCAATATTTTCTCATTTCTCTTGTGGTTTATTTTTGACCTACAGGTTACTTAGAAGTGTACTGTTTAATTTCTAGATATTTGAGGATTTTCCAAATGTATCTGTATTATTAATTCTGATTTAGTTTTATTGTAGTTGAGCATACAAAACAAGCATTAAACGAAGGAGCCAGGATTTGAATCCTGTCTCATTAGACTCTATATAATACTGTGAAGTTTTTCTTCAATCCCTCCTCTCTCTTTCCTTCTCTTCATGCTCTCTTCTACACATTTTTTTCTGCTAACATTCTCTATTCCCCTTTCAGGGGATATAGTGGTTCATAACAAGTTATCTGTCTCTTTTTGTTAGGGCTCAGAGACCGTGATAAACTCATTCACAGTTGTCAGTAATTGCTCATGAGCTCCCTTATATAAAGATATGGCCAAGAGTGGGATTATATCCTATTCTTATTTTATCCAATTCTTACACATTATCTCTAACTGTATTGGTGGAGGATCAAAAAGAGAAACACAAGATGAGGACTCAGGAGAGTGAGTTTACTTTTGTTGTTGCTGTTAATGTGGTGTGTGTGGTGACAGCCACCTGTGTATTCTAAGCTAGATATCCAATCTTGTCTGTCTGTCTAGGCCGAGGAGCAATATCCCTCTGGGATGTGAATTAATAGCCATCACATATCATTTTACAACAGTTTCTAGGAGGAGCACCAAAACTGATGTTGAAATTATAGAAAGAATTGGCAAATAGATTGATGATACTAAAATCCTATGTGAGTAACTGGAAAATAACATAGGGAAGGCACAGAGAAATTTTTCCTGAATGAAGATTTAGATAGATAGATAGATAGATAGATAGATAGATAGATATTTTCTGTTCTGTGCCAAAATAGTGATCACCTCTTCAGCATGAAATGTCTCACTCACCAATAACCTCCATCAATGAATCCAGATTTTATTGTGTCACCAAATAATTCAAAAGATATTTGCCCTTTCGTATTCTGTGCCAATAGAAAAAACACATAAGGAGAAGACTGGACTTTAAATTTATCCAATTTGAAGTACTTGGGGAATTTCAGAAATGTTACAAATAATTTTAGATACATTCAGCATTATTCCATTTTAATACTTTCCCAGAGCCACTATCTTTTTTTGATCCTTCAAAGTGATTAAATTTTGATCTTTTAGAAATGTTCCTTTCTCCCCAAAAGAACAATCTGTCATGGAAACAGCAGCAAATGTAAAAAGTGTGGGCATCTACAATTTCCCCAAAATTGTAGAACTCTCAAGGTCTGTTCCTCCTTTTTGTAATGATGAGAGCACTAGGGCAGAGGGCAGCATGAAGGGAGTGTTCACACCAAGAGGAACATTTAGAACAGAGTTCTGCACATCTCCACTCTCAGTCTCTATTTCACCGTGTCTGTGCCTGGTGGTAAAAGACAAAGAGTAAGATGTGGAAACAGAAAGGAGCTCGCTTGTGAGAAGATGAGAGCTTCCCTGGGATTCTTATGTAGGATACAATATGTATATGTAACATACACTTTTTTTTGTTCATCATAAGTCTCTGGAGTGATGAAAATCTTAAAAATTGAACTCAAATAATCAATGGTAATGCCTATTTTTCTCCATTTAATACCAAAGAAATTCTAGTTACCTTGGGCCCAGAAAAGCTGTTTGCTTTTTCTCCTCTACCCTACTCCCTTGCTCTTGATGCACATGACCATTTGGTTGCTGGTCTTCCCAAATGGTTCACCTATACAGGTGTGTGTGTGTGTGTGTGTGTGTGTGTGTGTGTGTGTGTGTGGCCCGGGTAGGTAAGGGGCAAAGGCAAAGTAGGTTGGACATTTTCCGTATAACAAGTGCTTTCCTCTCCTTCCCACCATTGGGTTATGTTTCTGGGCATGTAAAATATATTGGCTTTTATTCTGATTTTCCAAACCCAACTGTAAAATTTCAATATAAATGCCTGTCTTCTTTTTCAAGATGTCTAGAGGGTTACCTGATGAAATCAGATGTGAAACTGACCTTCCCAGGGAATCTTGCTTTCATTTTTTTTAATTCTCTAGAATGATAAAGCATTAGAAGATCTTTTAGATCAGCATATTAATTTTGCCAATGAGAAAACTGAATGCCAGAAAGGCCAACAGACTTTGTCAGGTCTCATAGCTGGTCCCTACCTAAGAGAACTTGAATTTGCTTCTCTGGCTTCACAGAAAAACATTCTCTCCACTCAGCTGTGCTGCCTCCTTAATGGATGCTAGCAGAATTTTCTGAAGAAAAGGGTCTTATATTTTTTATGGCTGTTTTATTTATTTATTTATTTGTTTGTTTGTTTGTTTATTTATTTATTTATTTATTTATTTATTATGGCTGTTTTAAAATGTTTCCTTTGCCCTGGACTGTGTGGCTCAGTTGCTTGGGTGTCATCCTGTGCACTGAAAGGTTGCTGGTTTGATTCCAGGTCAGGGCACATGCCCCGATTGCAAGCTTGATCCCGCAGAATTTTCTGAAGAAAAGGGTCTTATATTTTTTATGGCTGTTTTATTTATTTATTTATTTGTTTGTTTGTTTGTTTATTTATTTATTTATTTTATTTATTATTATGGCTGTTTTAAAATGTTTCCTTTGCCCTGGACTGTGTGGCTCAGTTGCTTGGGTGTCATCCTGTGCACTGAAAGGTTGCTGGTTTGATTCCAGGTCAGGGCACATGCCCCGATTGCAAGCTTGATCCCTGATAGGGGGCGTGCAGGAGGCAGCCAACTGATGACTTGCTCACACACCAATGTTTCTCTTTCTCTCTCCCTCTCCTTTTCTCTCTCTCTAAATATCAATAAAAATTCTTTAAAATGTTTTTCTTTAGCATTGTGCAATATTATGAGTTAGGGTTTGTACAGAAACATTATTTCCTATTTTTAATTTATTTTTCTTCTCATTTTAGACATCATAAAACTGAAGAGCTGAGTTGCAGCAACTCCCATAGCGTCTGAGAAATAACCCAAGACTACTCTTCACAGGGCAAGTGCTCAATACAGGCTTTGACCAAGGAATGTGGCTCAAGCAAGAACTGTCGCTGCCCATTCACATTGAGCCCAAGAGCACAGCATCCCTTCTGACAATTAAACAATTCAACTCCCCTCCAAAAAAATAAACTGAGATTTGGATTGCTGAAAGCATTCATAGGCAATGGTGCTAAAACTAACACCACACTTTGATCATTCAGTCAAATCAAAGGGAATTTATTAAGCATCTGTGTGAGGCTCCCTGCAGGGCCTTCTCTTTGTGTCTCTGGCATTCACACTTCCCTGCTTCTCTTCTGTGGCTCTGCCCAAGAAAACTCCCCAAGGCATGTGTGTCTCAGGACTGGTGTTATTCTTATCGCAACCAGAGCAGGAACCCCTTTGGTTCCTCTCCAGATGTTATTCAAAGTTCAGGAGTGAATTTACTTCACTGTGGAATCTGTGCTCTAATCCCAGCTTTCACGGGTTCTATGTGAAGAGAACCCTCGCCAATAGTCAGAGCTTTTAGGTCTGTTTTCTTCTTTCAAGATGCAGAGTGAACATTTAGAAGGGTTTTTAGGGAAGCAATTTACAGCCAGTCATTGGAAGAGCTGAAGTGTTTTTGCTTATAATGTCTTAGATTACAGGTTCATGATTCGCTTAAAAATAAATCATTTATTTTAGGCTTGGATTTTAGAAAGAGGGAAAATAAAGTCTTAGAATGATTTTCTTCAAGTTTTCCATGACATTTTTACATCAGGAAGGAAGATGTGTAAAGACAAGATGGAGTTTCTAGAGCGAAGGGGAATCCAACACTGTTTTCCCTTGATTCACTTATGAGCTTACATTTTCCTAACCATATACACTAATTCCAGTTTATGACTCATTCAGACAATTTTACTATGTTTAAGACTACATTAAATTCTTTTCACAGTGCTAGGTCAAATGTACATGCTATGTATACAGTTGGAAAGTTTTCCTCACAGATCAAGATATGGATGTTGTATTTGTGTCCTTGTTGTCATGGTGACTAGAAAAGGTGAAAGCCAACGCCTCAGAAAACAGAGTGGCTGTGCAACAAAATATCATAAATATATGTGTGTCCTAAAATATTCTTCCCCAATATGGATCAAAAAAGTCTTAGACCCACTATCTTAAAATTAATTTTCCATTACTAATCAGTAGGTTACTACCTAAGAATATTTTCAAAACAATCTCTTTCAACTCACTCCTTTTCTCTCTAAACTGTAATCTAATGTCCATTTATCTCAAAAGACAGACTATGTAAATCATGAGAAAAGGGTCTTTTTATATGGATGAGACATGCCAGTGAGAATAAAGTTTAATGGAGTTGTTTTCCTACTGAAGCACACTGTCTTTTTCAAATCTCCCCTTTAAATCCATTTATACAGGAATAATAAAATATGTTTCCAGTTTGTTTAAGAACTTGGTAAATAAACTTGGACAACAGTGGACAGTGCCAAGCTGTTAAACATTTACTGGCTGTAAGAATTCAAACTTTTCTTTTTGTTGGCTGATGGCCATTGGGTCCCTGACTAACCTTTTTTATTTCCTCATATATTTTATTCTGTAAGATGAATTATAAGGGTTTGTCCTCCAAAGTAACACTAAATAGTAGTAGAGAATGTGATTCTTATAAGACCTAGAACCATCTCAGCATTGGATAAAAAACAAATCTCACATCAACACATCTTTTTACTTACATTTCCAAGTGTGAAGAGAGGATGGGTGAAAAACCCCCATTAAGTAATTTTTCTGTCCTTGTTGCTCATAAGGACACCAAAAGAGGATTAACACATCCCTTAGTCTGTAAGCCCTAGCTTAATTTTTAACCTCCAACCTAGCACCTAAGTTCTCCACTACCCTTTATCTATTTCAAGATATTTCCATGTAAGCAGTATAATAAAAACAAAATCATTGCAATATATTCAAGCATTTATTTCCTACCTTGATACCATCTCATATTTAATACTTACAAATTTATAATATATCAAACTCAATAACCTGGCCCTTCTTCTGCCATCTGGTGGATAAAGAGAAAAGCAGTAAATTTAAGTAATAGACCAAGAATTTCTTCGCTGAATCCATAAATGCACCAGTCAGCCAATGTTTATGAGGCTATTATTATTACTATTATTATTTGTTATTTATTCAAATAGTACTTATTGAGGCATTTGGCATCATTAAGCACCATACTCTTTGAATTAGCCAAATTCAGTCCCTGTTCCCGGAAGGGCTGTGAAATAATACATTATGAAAAGCTCTCCTACAGTTTAATTATTTTCCAACAATAAATTCACATATAGGACAAGGCAGATACTCTTTAAAACTATGAGGTTACCACTTAATTCATTTTAGTAGTAAAATATGCTTTATAATGTATTCTCACCCTAAGATGCTCATGCTTTTCTGAGCATATCTAATGAGGAGGAATAAAGGGGAAGGGACAGTGGTGAAAGGAAAAACTTTATTATGCCTTACAAAGAAAAAAAATAAAATTTTGGATACATTTGTAGTAAGATCTCTATATGAGAAAAAGTAACATTCCTGTGAGCTGTTTCCATTTTTATCCATTCCTAATTTACAGGCTCTGGAGAATAGGAATGTGATAATAGAGATATGATAGCAATTATACTAACTGCCACAGATTTGAGGAAAGTGACAGCCTCCTCAAATTAGCTTGAACAAAATGACACTACAAGCCTCATATGAGTTGGCCCATGTATAGTCCAATCTGAGTTCCCCTCTCCTTGCCAAAATCCACAGAGAAGAGGCAGCCGCAAATCATGTAGGAAATGTGGCTCGTCATGCCAATGGATTCTGGACGGAGGCACTTAAGGTGGAAGGATCACACTGTTTTATGTTAAAAGGGGCTATTGGCTTGGTCTATTGCATATGCTCTTTGTTGTTAAGGACACTGAAACCTTAGGAAGGCCCTTCATAACGTTCCAAAATCATTACCGTAGCATAGAGAAAAGTAGTGCTGATGTAACCAATGCACTCAAGTCACAGCGGCCCCTGGAAGGGGCTGTAGCACGCAGTAAGCCCCAGCCCTATATCCTGCATCGTACTGTCAGCCTCCTTTTGGCCCTAACTCAGGATGAACAGTCCATCAGCAATAATCCTCACCCTAAAAGAAGGGACACAGATGCCATTCTGAACACCTCTGATTATATGATCAATAGACATATTTTGAATAGACATGGGATATGTGATGTTTTTCTAAACACAATGAAAAGTTATATACTCTAGCCCTAACCGGTTTGGCTCAGTGGATAGAGCGTCAGCCTGTGGACTCAAGGGTCCCAGGTTCGATTTCGGTCAAGGGCATGTACCTTGGTTGCAGGCACATCCCCAGTAGGGAGTGTGCAGGAGGCAGCTGATCGATGTTTCTCTCTCATCTATATTTCTAACTCTCTATCCTTCTCCCTTCCTCTCTGTAAAAAATCAATAAAATATATTTTTTAAAAAAAGAAAAGTTATATACTCCAAAAAAAGGCTTTAAAAATATCCCCTCGAGGGCCTTTGTAGCTGCTTCCCCAATGCCTCTGCACAGATCCTGATCTGCTGAGACACCTGACACCTGCAAATTCTTTCCCTGCCAGCGTGCCTGGAGGACCTGGAACCTATGGAAAAGGAATTGGCCATCACTGGGACTCTGTAGAGGTTCCTTAAGATCAAGTTATGTCAGTCTAATTTCATGTTTTATTGAAATAGTTTCTACAGTATAAGTGCAGTCAGTGTACCTAGATGACAGCAAAATATCCCGAAACCTTCCTTATCACCAAAATAAAGGAGAAAAGTCAGCTGGATCCAAATACATTGGAATTAATACACCTGGGGAGAAATATATACCAAAGGAAGGATTTTTCTGGAAGAAAGCTAAAATACTCTGTGTTTTTTACATTTTAAATAAAAAATTTTAAAAATATAGGGGATATGTCTTTCGAGTTTTGCCCAATAAACATTTAACTGAGTATGCTCTAGAGGCCAGGCCATGTCCCAGGATGTGGGGATAGCAACATGGAAGATGTGGAAAGCCTGACCTCTAAAAGCCTAGACTCAGGCTCATTGATTATGCTGATGATAGAAAGCTGGGAGAATTAAAGATTGGACAAAAGAATCAGGAGCAAAAACCATGCAGATATTTATTGGGCTAAATTTAGCAAAGATATATGTGAAGTTCTGAACTAAGGATCAAAAAATATAATAATTTAGCAACGCCATTACAGACTAGCAAGATACAGCTTCACAACCGTTTTATAAAAAAACTTAATGGTTTGAGATGACCAATATAGGGTTACAATGTGATGTAGCTCCCCAAAAGCCAGTGCAGTGTTGGAGTGCACAATCTATACTAAAAAAAGGGTAATATGCTAATTAGACCAGGTTGACTAGACATCTTCCAGTCATCCTGCCTTCCTTCTGGACAAAGCCACGGTGGTGCAGGCTGAGGCAGAGGCGGTTAGGGGTTATCAGGCCAGCAGGGGAGGGCAGTTAGGGGTGATCAGGCAGGCAGGCAGAGGAGTTAGTAGTGATCAGGCAGGCAGGCAAGTGAGCGGTTAGGGGCCAGTGGTCCCAGGTTGCAAAAGGGATGTCCAACTGCCGGTTTAGGCCCAATCCTTGTGGGCCTAAACTGGCAGTCAGACATCCCCAAAAAAGTCCCGGATTGGAGAGGGTGCAAGGTGGGCTGAGGGACCCCCCACCCTGTGCATGAATTTCATGCACTGGGCCTCTAGTATAAATATACTGATCTAGAACAAATTGACAACCACCTTCCCCTATTCCGTTAAGGTTCTACTGAGATCAGAGCATTATATTCTCCACTGCACATGGCCTATTAGTCAGGCTTACACAAACTAGTGCATTTGTAAGAGCTCCATTGAGATGATAGGCTAGACACTAGAAACTCTTCACCTGCATATGTTTATTGAGTGCCTATTCCCTTTCAGTCACTGGAATGTGCTGATAAATGATAGGATAAATGAACAACACACACATGCATATGACTGTTTAATGAAAACAGAAGATAAACGAATAGTTTATAAGATAATTTAACTGTTAAGTGTCACTTTAAAGACCACCCTAACCTGTCCCAGGAAGCACATTGGAAGGAACCTGGAGATGACACATTTAGCCTGGAAAGGGGAAGATGGAAGGAACATACAAATGTCTTATTAAAACACTAGAAACCCGGTGCACGACATTCATGCACTCAGGGGGCGGAGAGGGGGGGTCCCTCAGCCCGACCTGCACCCTTTAGCAGTCTGGGAGCCCTTGGGGGATGTCTCATGGACGGCTTAGGCCCGCTCCCCATGGGAAGCGGGCCTAAGCCGCAGTAAGACAGCCTTAGCACTGCCATGGAGGCGGGAGAGGCTCCACAGCTGCTGTACTCCCCAGCTGTCAGCCAGGCTGTGGTTGAGCGGAGCTCCCCCTGTGGAAGCACACTGACCACCAGGGGGCAGCTCCTGCATTGAGCGTCTGCCCCTGGGTGGTCAGTGCGCATCATAGCAACTGTTCATTCCGCTGTTCAGTCGATTTGCATATTACCCTTTTATTACATAGGGTGACAAGCGATTTTCTGTAGGAAACTGACTAAATATAGTCCCTAAAGCCATGAATAAGACCATGGCCAGTAAGACAGAATTGACTCCAGATTAAACTTTCTATTAATCTGTTCACTCCAAAGGAGATAGAAGCCAGAATAGAAGAACTTCTTCACCAATTCACCTAGCAAGGCATAAATTTCACAACCCCCAGGTGTAAGCAGTTGGAGGGCTATGCTGGTGGGTTTCACCTTTGCTTTTTCCTAGTACTTTGTAGGTGCCTCTGTTAGCACTTTGCACTCAGCCCACGTCTCTAGTCCCTGAGTAGCTTCATTAACTTCCCTGAAACCAGCCTCTCCAGCCTCTTCAGCATCAACAAAGGTTCTCGTTATTTTTACCTGGGTTTCTAATCTGGAGACGTCACATTGCAAGTGACAAAAACAAACAAACAAATAAACAAACAAAAAATCCCACAACTAACTCAAGCTTGCTCAATCAAAATGAAATGTATTGGTGTGTGTAACTGGCAAGTCCATTGGTGCACTGGTTTCAGAGACACAGCTAGATCCAGGTCCTAAATGCTAGAGACTCAAACAATAGCAATAAAGTTCTGTTTCCCCATCTTTCAGTGCATTTTCCTCTAAGTATAGGCTCAATGATCAGAGGGCCCTCCCCTTGTAGCAAGAAAGATGGCTTCTGAAAGCCAAAAGTTACACTTTCATCTTAAAGGGGGGAAAATGCCTAGGAGCCAAGAGCGAAATTTCATGGGAGAAGTCTGATTGGTGCTGCTTGGATTACATGCCCACCTGAACTGATCTCAGCGAACCAGGGATAGGGTACTATAATGGGCTGGGTTAGGTTCCTCCGTGCCGGGAGCCAGTCCATCCTTGCTGTTTCAAGGGACCTGGCATATATGGCATACTGTTCTTAATATGTTTGCTCCCCTTCTTGGCGCTATGTGTTTTAACCAAGGTCACCTCTCCGAGAAAGGTTGTTTCCCAAGGTAGGGATTTTTCCCTGAAGTTAGGGAGGGGATAAAAACCCTTAACTAAGTGCCAGGCGGGTAGTTAATCACTTTAACTACAAACAATCACACTTAAGCTACATAATCTTTACTCCCTGGAATGGAGATAAGAAACGCCCTAACCTTTGGAATAGAGATTGATAGGATTGGAATCAACTAGTATAAATACAGATGTAACAAGACAACAAGACACAGAACCTAGCCAGAGAACCTGGCTGAAGAACCTACAGACAGAACCTAGAGACAGGACTTGGCTGGAGATCCTAGACAGAACCTAGAAACAGAACCTAGCGAGAGAACCTGGCTGAAGAACCTAGAGACAGAACCTAGACACAGAACCTAGGGACAGAACCTAGAGAGAGAACCTAGGGAGAGAACATGGCAAAAGATCCTGGACACAACCTGGGTACAGAACTTGGCTGTAGAACCTAGAGACAGGACTTGGCTGGAGATCCTAGACAGAACCTAGAAACAGAACCTAGTGAGAGAACCTGGCTGAAGAACCTAGAGACAGAGCCTAGACACAGAACCTAGGGACAGAACCTAGAGAGAGAACCTAGGG
Organism: Myotis brandtii; assembly: GCF_000412655.1. Classification (NCBI taxonomy): domain Eukaryota; kingdom Metazoa; phylum Chordata; class Mammalia; order Chiroptera; family Vespertilionidae; genus Myotis; species Myotis brandtii. The sequence continues at coordinate 121,044 of NW_005353397.1, forward strand.
AGAGAACATGGCAAAAGATCCTGGACACAACCTGGGTACAGAACTTGGCTGTAGAACCTAGACAGAGCATGGCAGGAGAACCTGGCGACAGAACCTGGCTGAGGAACCCAACTATGATGATCACCTGAATGCTGCCTCTGTGTCATTCCTTCTTTGCCTACTCCGTCCACACCTTTGGGGACCCTTGGACCTGCTGGGGTTGGACCCCAACACCTCCATCCACTCCTGTGTGGGTGAGCCAGAGATTGAGAACAAGGCAATTCTCTCCCAAAACGCAGATGCTAGACAGACAAAAATTATAAGTAAATAAAAGTAGATGTCTTCCATAGTCACACTATTCCAATAGCTCTAATTGTCCCATGATTCCCCCAGTTCATGTTTTTCTTTGCTGAAAGAACAATCTTCCTAAATGGCAATTATTAAGTCTCTGCCTTCCCTCTTTAAAGCCTTAACTAGCTCCTATCTGCCTGCAAAATAAAGTAAAAACTCATTAGAATCTAGCTCTGTACCTACCTCGCAGTCTTATTTCTCCCTAGACTGCTCTCATGGCCAAAGCTCCAACCATTATAAATTGCTTGCAGTTCCCCAAACACTGGAAATTATTTCATGCCTCAGTCTTTACTCTGTGTCCCTTCTGCCTCCTTCCCAATCCCTCTAATTTCCTTTCAAGAGTTAATCCACACATCACCTCCTCTCCAAGCCTGTCCTGCTTCCCTTCAGGTAGCATTTACCCACCTGTGCTCTTTGTACACTTGTCTCCAGCTTACACATTTGCTTACGTGCCATGTCCCCATTTAATGGCCTGTGGGCTCCTAGGGGACAGGGATTGAGCCTTTTTCATTCTTATGTTCCTGGTAATTGCCTGGCAAGTAACAGGGACCTAATGAGCACTTTTAAGAGAAGCAGGAAAGAGGAAAAAGAAGGAAGGAAAGGATGGGTTCCCCAGGGCCTATCTTTTCATCCCAGATAATAAACAAATTGTGGAAATTACTTTCTGGGTAAAAGGTCCCGACTTTGTTGTCTAAATCAAAGTAATGATAGAATTTAGGACTCAGTCACATTGGAAGGCAGATAGGCGCAGGGAACATGAAAAGAAGGGACAAAGGATCCTCACGGTGTCCTTCTTTGGTGTGGACCAACGTAGGCCAGCCACTCATCCCTCCCATAAAAGAGGTGAGTCCAGCCACAGATATGAGAAGCACCATCTTCGTAAAACACCGTGGCTGCCCGGTTTCTGGCTCACTTCTGTTAGGGCTGTCATGCCGGGAAACGAAAGTGAATGGAGGATTACAAAGGTGACCTCATTCTCTGCTGAAAGTCTTTCCAATCACAGTCCTGGCTGTATTTTAATTATACCTGGACCCAGCAGCCCGCACCCAGGCATAACTCAAGTCCCAAGTGGACCGTCTCTGTGGCTGTAAAGATCTGTCGAAGCTTGTGGTTATCTCAAGAGCCTGACATCACACTGATCATTAAGCAACAGCACTGAGGCGCAGCTGGGCGTTACCATGGCAACCCGCACTGGATTTGCCTGCAGAGCTTGGTAACAAGAGCGTTTTATTACGGGTCATTAAGGGCAAAAGGTTTGATTTACATTATTTCCTGTAAAATCCTATTATTTCATGTTTTACAGTCCACCTTCATCTATGCAGCTCTTCTAAAAGAAATCACAATAAGCTTCAGGTAAACTAAACCACAGTTTTCTATAGATGAGAAAAGCATTTTGCCTTAGGAATGTGGCATAAAGAGGCATCCAGTGTTATCTGACGGCAGAGAATTCCTATTCTAAGAAGTGAAAGGTCTTTCTTCTAATTGTCTGTTCCCCTGGCCTGAGTCATACTTTCGTCTACCATTGATAAGGATACTCGGGTCCCGTAAGCTGCTAAATAAGTATCCATAAATCAGACTCCTCCGGCTTTTTATTTTCTTCAAATTTTACTTTTTTATGGTAAGAACACTTAACATGAGATTTACCCTCTTAACAAATGTCTGTGTGTACAGTCCAGTATCGTTGACCACAGGCACAATGCTGTACCCAGAGCTCTAGAGCTTATGCCTCTTGATTCGCTGAAACTTAATGCCGTGGATTGGTAACTCCCCCCTCCTCCTCCCCAACCCCTGGCAACCACCATTCCACTCTGATCTGATGAATTTGACAATTTTAAGTACATCTTATAAGTGGAACGGTGCGGTGTTTGTCTCTCTATGATTTGGCCTGTTTCTGATCCTCATTAGCTGCTGAGTCTCAGGTGTTCTATATTCCAGAGTAAGCTTTCTTTCCCAGCTGTGCCAAATCCAGGAAATAATAGCTCCCATCAGCATGTAAGCACTTAGAGCTCTAGAAGGCAATGAGCCTCTCTCTCATTTAGCTGTGCCTGGGAGTAGGGAAACTGGTTGTTCAGCCAGCACCTTTCTGAAGCCCAGGCCACTGGCAGGTATTGCAGGCTGAGCAGGCGTTGATGGACAGTGATTGCCTCTGAACTGTGATAGCACCGAATCCACGTGGGGAAGGGACCCAGGAAGGTCACTCATTCACTCATAGCTCCTTCTGCTGCCTATAATTAAGTACATCAGTTCTACTGAGGCAATACCACCAATGCCACAGAATATGCTGTAGCTTCCAAATCCCTGTGGCCTAACAACAATTTATTTGTGCTTTTCTGAGTGCTCACAGGTCCTCTCTTCACAGAGAAGACTGTGGGGGGTTGATACCCCAGGATAATAGCTGAGAACTAGAGAAACAGCAAAGTAATCCTTAAAATGTCTGAGTTAATTTAGTAGTCAGGACTACGTGAAATGCTTCCCTAGTCAAAAAACCACTTGCCTAAGTGGATGGAACAATGTGCATGTCATTAAATTAGTTCACGATTTCACTGACATTTTACACCATCCTCCAAGGACGGTGGTAATCAACTTTAGATGACCCAAAGTGGAGCAGCGGCCAGATAGTGGGCAATGCTCAATGCTTTGCTTATAAAGAAGATGCTACAGAGTTGCTGGAGCATATTTTAATATATATTAATATATAAAACATATATCCCTTTGTTCACCAGACATGTTAGAGACAGAAGTGATTTTTGTCATCAAATTCCAGTATTTTAACTGTAAAATTAAAGAATCTCTATTATGAACAGTTCAATCTTCCATGAGGGTTGAGGGACACAAGGCGGGGAAACAGGTGAATTAAGACAATCTGGTGAATATCCAGCACACCCTCAAGCCCAAAAGACCCAGAAGATACCACAAGTTGCTTTTCTTGCTCCAGAAAAGGGGTACAGTTTGGGTTAGATTTGGAAAATGAGGCTGTGCTATAGATATATAATAAAGGATGTGTAAGCATATGCCATATGTAGAACAAAGGTGAATATGAGTTTTAAAAATATATTTTTATTGATTTTAGAGAGAGAGAAACATCCATGTGAGAGAGAAACATCCATCAGCTGTCTCCTGCACACCGCCTACTGGGGATCCAGCCTGCAATCCAAGCATATGCCCTGATAGAAATTGAACTGGCGACCTTTTGGTGCATGGGGCTACACTCAACCAACTGAGCCAAACTGGCCAGGGCTGAATATGAATTTTAACTGGTGTTTTTATACCAGCATTTAGTTACCTCCTTCTAAAAGGGTTGCAGCTACGTAATATGTCAAACACCCCCTTAAAAGGATTCAAATTTAGGAAGTGTCTTATTATAGTAGGTGAATCTTCCAGCTTCCTGAATCAATGAGTGTACAAGGATTTAGAATTAAAAGGAGCAAAGCTATGAGGACAGGGGTTTCATAGTCAACTCCCAACAGCTAGATTAAAGATTGGATTTAACCACAAATTATTGTCCCAAATCCCCAGCTTCACCTCTGGTATATTTAGGTTACTGGTCATAAAGGTTTTACTAATGAAAAACTGTTTTTTCTTGGATAAAGGTAACTGAATAAGAATTGTATTTATACATAAAATTAATCCTTTGTAAACTACATTTTAAATTTCCTTTATCTAAAATACATGGTCTAATTTCTGTGTGTGTTACTAAAATAAAATTTGTGTGTTCAATATTATAAGCAGAGCATATACAGATCATATTTGAGTGATGCAATGATCTTAGACACAATAATGACAAAGATAAAGGAGGAAAGTTTTAAATAAAACCCAATTCAATAAAATGGAAATATTTATTTTTTAAATCAGTGGTGTTGTTTACTTCTAAATATGCTCTTTGTTTATTTCTGGATTCTAAGTAGTAAAAGAATTATGGTGATATGCATTATCAAAAATAACAATGGATTAATATTATAATGGTTTGAGCAAAATGAACTAATTTAATTAACTTATAATTATATCCTAAACTAAAGGAGTGAACTTCCTATCATACTTGTTATTTAACATTGGGCCTGTGAATAAACAGAAAGTGCTATTGATAATGAAAAGTTTAATTATTTCAATCTTTTGGCATAGGTAAAATTTGAATAATTTTTATTTCCTTTTTGAAAGCTGTATCCATTTCTGAGTGTAAATTGAAACTCACACTTGAACCCTGGTTTCACATTTCTTTTTGCAGTGCTTACTCCAGATCACCTGAGTCTATACCTCTTGTTAATACATGTGACTAAATAATATGTGGCCTGAGTGCAGACCCTCTATGCTTGGATTGGATGAAATGGTCAAAAGGGTCAAAACAGTCCACTTAATAAGAAATCTTTATAGGCTTGTTGGGAATCAATAATAGTCAAGTTTAGAGAGAACATTTAAGTCCTGGCCATCTCTATATTGATTAACAAATTTTACTTTGCATAGATAGCTTATTTCAAAAGTTATCTGTGCAAAATAACATTTTACATTGTTCATATACAGCCTAAATCTTACGTTTTAAAAGCCTCACAGACATCATCTCATGATTTCGACAGCATCTTTACAGGGTCCTGGGAGGCTGACATCCTGGCCCTGGAACACAGATGCTAAGCATTGGTGTAGGCATTGTATTTGTATTGGTAATGCATTAAGCTGTATTCTTTTTTATTTCACTTTTATTTCATTTTCAAGGACCTCGGGTACACAGGACTGAGTTGATCACACTCATCAATCCAAGTTAGCATTCATCTGAGGAAGGTCCTTGATTTGTTTTATTTCTTCTCCCTTCATCTCCCATCTCTAATCCCACTCCCTGCCTTACTCTACTGGAAAAGTATATAACAGTGTGTCTGTCCTTCTGGGTCCACCATATGTAAGCATATGCATTTATGACCCAACAATTTTGTTCCTGGACATATACCTCAGAGAAAAGCTTATACATGTTCACAAGAAACTGTGAACCTATTTGTGTATCACAGAGATGTTTGGAAGCAGGAAAAAGATGGAAGCCATCTCTACCATCACTTAGTGAATCCTATATAATAAGAGCCTAACATGCAAATTGTTTGACCGGGAGTTCGACCAGGAGTTCAACCGCTTGCTATGATGTGCGCTGACCGCCAGGGGGCGGCATGGACCATGGTGGGCGTCGGGGATGTGGCGCTGGCAGCGGGTAGCAATGGAGGCACTGCTGACCCCGATGGGCCCTGATGAGAGCAAGACTGCAGTAGGATGGTGGAGCAGGTGAGCGGGCAGCACCAGGCCAAGACGGGTGTGAGCAAGGGCCCAATCACCCCACCGATTGCCCCGCAGATGGTGACCAGCGGCGGTGGCAGGGGGTGGGGCTGCCGCCCGGCTCCCAGGCACTGAGAGAACTGGGTGAGGGGCCCTGCCCTGACCAATCACCCCACAGATGGCCACCAGTGGCTGGGCCCCAGGCTGGGACAGGGAACTGGGGGTGGGTGGCAGCAACCAACCTCCCGCGGTGCCCAGGCAGGGGGCTATGACCTCTTGCTGGCAACCTGGGGGCAGGGGTGATGGGGATGGAGGTGCGGTGAGAATGTGGGGTGTCTGCTGAGCTTGCTCTCACTCCCCCTTCTACCCTCCCCCAGGACGCCAGGGCTCACATGCTGGGGAAGCCCCCATGCTCAGGTGCTGGGTGCCCACAAGGAGCCTGCCTCACACCCATGCGGCCTCTCCTGGGTGGGCTGGGCTTCAGCCTCCGGGACCACAGGGGCCAGTTGGGCTCCCCATAGGTTCACACAGGAGCCGGTCTGTGAGGCCAGCTGGGAGAGAGCACACTGCCCACCCGGCTTCCGTATGGCACCACTGAGTGTCCCAGAGGCCCACGCTGTGCCCCAGCCCACAGCGTCCGGTCACACTCACCGCATCTCCAACAGGGGCCATGGGCTCCCCATAGGTTCACACAGGAGCCGGTCTGTGAGGCCAGCTGGGAGAGAGCACACTGCCCACCCGGCTTCCGTATGGCACCACTGAGTGTCCCAGAGGCCCACGCTGTGCCCCAGCCCACAGCGTCCGGTCACACTCACCGCATCTCCACATGGGGACTGGGGCGCCGTGACTCAGGTGAAGGGGGGTGTGTGGAGGCCCAGAGTCCCAGGTGCTTCCCAGGGCCCAGATGTCAGCTAGGACCTGCCCTTCCACGCCAGACACTCGTGCTTCAATAGTCGGCCAGGCCTAACGACCACACCAGTGCATGAATTTCGTGCACTGGGTCTCTAGTCCTATATAATAAAAGCCTAATATGCTAAGTGTCCAACTGTTCATTCAACCATTTGACCAGTCTCTATGATGCACATGACCCCCAGGGGGCAGACACTTTGACTGGTAGGTTAGCTTGCTGCTGGGGTTTGGCCAATTGGCAAGATGGGACGGACACGCCCTGGAGCCCCCCCGTGGTCCCTCCCCGGCTCCGATTGGCCCTGATCATGACTGGATGAGAAGGGCTGGACAGGCCCTGCACGAATCCATGCACCAGGCCAGTTTCGACCCGATCCCCACAGGCCAGGCCAAGGGACCCCACTGATACACCAATCTGTGCACTGGGCCTCTAGTCTATATATATAAAAGGCTAATATGCTAAGTGTCCTTCTCACTGTCCGACCGGTTGCTATGACGTGCACTGACCACCAGGAGGCACTGACCACCAGTAGGCAGACGCTCAATGCAGGAGCTGCTGTGACACGCACAGAGAAATGGCACCACGGACCTCGGCTTTCCCCAAGTGGGACACAGGCCCCGCCACCACCCTGGGGTGACAACCCACCAATTCTCAGCCGACGCTGCCATGGTGCAAAATGCAGCCCACAGCCCAGCCCAGCCTGGAAATGGTGGCTGTGGGTGCCGGGTAATGATGTCATGTTTTTGTTGACATTCTGAAGCCGAAATTGTTGACAGAATATGTCTAAGAACAACTATTAGCACAATGTACCTCTGAAGCCAAAAGATGCTGGCGTCGTCAACAGAATGCATCTGAAGGCCAACTATTGGCACAATGTACCTCTGAGACTGAAAGAAAGCGACGTCGTCGACAGAATATGTCTGAAGAGCAGTCATTGACAAGTACTACCAATACTGGTAGGAACTGCCTTCATAGCGAAAATAAGGTAAATGAGGATGCAATTATTAGACACAGTTGTGGTGGAATGACTGTTACATGTCAATTTTGCCTATCCCTAAATTTCTCCCATGAAAAACCATCTGATGGAAAATTTACTCAATGTTGTAGCAAAGGCAAATTTTGTCCAAATGATATAGATTTTCCAGAATACCCAGCATATTTTAAAAAAATAATGATAAACTAAGATTCTGACAGTAAAAATTTCATGGAAAATATTCATTGTTATACCATGTTGTTATTGTTTTTTATTAATCAATTCATATATTATTTTCATGTACATTTTACTAATTTTCTTTCATCTCTGACACTTTTATTATAGAGAAAGGGCGAATAGTGATATTAAAATATTTCTTCTAATTAATTTCTTTTCAATGTGCACGAACCCATGGATCGGGCCACTAGTAGATAAATAAAAGATGGCTTATATCCATGACAGAATACTATGTAAGAGTCAGAGGCAATGAATTAAATTCTCATATATTAACATAAAAATGTATAAAACAGAATGAGATCTAGAGCATGTCATTTATGTAAACATTTCAAACCAGACACATAAAACAATGCTAAGTATTTCTCAGATATATGTTTAGCTCCCATTTTTTAAGGAAAAAAAACAACACAAATGTCATTTATTAAGAATGAAGGGAATTCCTGTCTCTCTCTCTGTCTCTCTTCCCA
>NW_005353397.1:129274-146333 GCF_000412655.1 Myotis brandtii
CTTGCTCTGAAAAGCAATGGAAAAAGATATCCTCTGGTGAGGATTAAAAAAAAATAATGAAGGGAAGAAGGAAAAGAAAAACATGTAAGGGTAAAAGAAGGAAAAATAAATTAAACAAAGAGGTCTTTTGGTATAAATTATTAACTACGTACGAACACAGTGCTAAGTTCTTTACGTTCATTATCTATTTCCAAACTTACAATACCCTTATAAGATAGGTACTATTATTTCTTCTAGTAACAGTTGAGGCAAATGAGGTTCAGAAAGCCTAAATATCTCACCCAAGGATTCATTGCAATGAAGTGGCAGATTGCAGAAAACCTGGCCCAGGAGTCACCACACAGTTGTAAAACCACTTTGAGACATGTGCTTTTGGTGGAATCAAGATCATGCATTAGAAATTTTCCCGTAGCTGGTTTTCTCTGTTAGAATTCTATGCTCAGCTCTCAACTGTTAATTGTTTTTGCTTCCTGATTCCAGGAAGTGGATATTAAAAGCAGAAGACTCAGGATACATATCCTAAGAAACCTGAAACACCAATCAGAAAGAACATATGCACCCCTATGTTCATAGCAATGCAATTTACCATAACTAAGATCTGGAAACAGCCCAAGTGCCCATCAGTAGATGAGTGGATAAAAATGTTGTGGCACATTTACACCATGGAATAATGCTTTACAAAAGAAGGCTCTTTTACCCTTTGAGACAGCATGGAGGGACCTGGAGAGTATTACGCTAAGTGAAATAAGCCAGTCGGAGAAAGACAAGTATCAGATGATCTCACTCATCTGTGGAATCTATTGAACAAAATAAACTGATGAACAAAATAGATCCAGAGACATAGACGCATGGAACAGACTGTGGAATCTCAGAGGGAAGGCAAGGGCAAGGGGAAAGTTTGAGGAGAGATTAACCGGAAAATTTATAGGCATATATGCATAACCCATGGACACAGACAATAGTGTGGTGAAGGCCTGGGAAGGGTGGAGGGGGTCAATGGGGATGAAAGGGGGGATGTCTGTAATACTTTAAACAATAAATATAAATTAAAAAACAAACAAACGAAAAATAAAAGTAGGAGACTCAAGTATAACAGATATCGATAGATATATTATGCTTCTGACAAATAAATACACTTGCATCTGATTTATACTTTAATGTTTCATTAATTTGGCCACCATCAGTGATATCTCTGAAACTGGTAAACCTAGGTGCACTGTTACAATTTAGTTCCTAGATGTGGAAAGATAAGAAAGTACACCCACAATGTGGTGATTCAGTTGTTGTTATCACTATACCTGAACACCCAGCTTGGCTCCGCATATCTTCTCTCTTTAAATACATAGATTGTTCTCAGTACATTATTAAGTTTCTGAGAGTTTCTTAATAATATAAACTATTCCATAGTTGATATTTAAAATATTAAATAATAATGTTCATTAACTAGAATAATCAATTAATTTCCAGGTTGCCAGAGATTAAATTTAACAATGGTGAAATCTCTTGGCAATATATATGTATTTCTGATACATATAACTCAGAAAGCCAGTCTACACATTTATTTTTTTTTTATAATTGCTTAATGGAAAGTGTCTTTTTGGAGCTCTAGCAGAGATGGCACAAAAACTTTCTGATCAATGAAAGAACAAGGGGAAGATGATCAGGGTTATCACTAAATAATATGATGCTTGAAATTTTCCCTGTTCTATTAAATATGTTCAGGATGCCATCCAGAGAAAGTAGAAAATTTAATAGAAAGCCACAATGGAAAATATAGTCTATTGATAATTTCATTTGAATCCTCAAAAACAAGGTGGGGGGGGGGGGGAATTTTGAGGGTGTGGTAGAAGGGGAGATCAAATTTGTCTTACATGGACTTTGAGATTCATGGCTCCACAAATAGAAAAAACAATTGGATGGTAATGATAGGAGGCATATTTAATGCTTTCTATCTCTTGAAAATGTACTAATATCTATAACCTTTATGATACACAAAGAAGAATCTACTTTTAAAATTCCAAATAAACTCCATTTCTTTATGCATAGTAGTGATTCTTTATGTTTTAAGGGTTATGAAACTCTAAATATTTGATGAAAGATTTGAACCATCTTTTTTTTCAAAATTCATACACATGCATCTATTTGCATAAAATTCCAAGAAGTCATAAATCTAAAACCCAAGAATTTAGATTAGAAAGATCAAATTGATAGGATATGTAGCAACTCAATCTAAATTTCATCTACTGTTTTATTTTAGTAAAGTTTTCTAAGAAACTTCTTGACATTTGCCATTATTGCAGGTGCTCACATATTATCCTATATGATAAAAGCCTAATATGCAAATTGACCAAACAGTGGAATGACAGGTCAGCGGGGGGCGGGGCTGGCGAGCAGGCAGTGCCAGGCCAGCCAAGGCGGGTGCCAGTGGGCAGAGGGAGGGGACAGAGATCGGGGACGGCAGCAGAGGGGTGATTGAGGGGTGGGGCCAGCCGCTTGCCAGCCAGCACTGTCTCCTAATCAGCCCTCCGGTGGCGGTGGCAGCGGCGGCGGCGGGGCGATGGGAGGCGGGGCTGGCTGCTCTCCTGCTGGCCTGCCGGTCAGTCAGACATCCCTCAAGGGCTCCTGGACTGCTAGAGGGCACAGACTGGGCTGAGGGACCCCCCTTCCGAGTGCACAAATTTTCATACACCAGGCCTCTAGTATAAAATGAAAACCATTCCTCAGGCAAGATCCAATTATGACATAAATAGATTTTGTTTATTTTGCTGGCACTGCCATTAAATTTTGCAAATTGCAGACCCAACAATCACACTTTCAGAAACTAGTGCCAAAGGGCACCCAAAAATCTGGTTACCAAGGAGAAGACTAGTTTATGAAAGGGAAGGGATATTAATGTGGATATATCAAACTAAAATGGAAGAGAACTGAGAATTCATCAAAGCTTACTGCTTCTTGAAAAAGTAAATCTAGAAGAGCACTCTAGTGATATAGTTGATACTCAATTAAAATATTCTTGTCTAATCCCAGAGTCAGGTACATCATTAAAGTTTAATGAAATCGTACCCTGGCAACAAATAGAAATGTTATTTCCCAGGTGCACTGACTCAAATTGAGGACATTTACTAAGCAATGAGATCAGTTCCTTGTGTCTTGGGATGATCTAATGAGAAGCATGTATCCATTAGGAAAAGCTTTAGACCCCAAAACTATACCTACTACTCACCTGAATGAATGTTCATCTCTACTCCTCAGACTGTCACCAAACCAAGGGTGCAATTGAGACTTGAGATAACATTAGATTGTTCATTTAGCTCAGACATGACTCATGAAGGATGTCATTTTGTAGATTTTTTTAGTTGCTATCATGTGGGTGATGCTATTTAAAGTAACATGACAAATTTAAGATAAAAGATAATGAGAAGCGGGAAGGTATTGTGAGGAAGCCTGAAATATGAAATCAGAAATACTGGGAGTGATCCCAGGCTCTGTCACTTAGTAACAATGTCAACTTGCAGAATGTATCTTAGCCTCAATCTCTTCGCAGGTAGAGTGATGATGTAATGTTTATCTGTTAGGGATTTGAGTTTCTACATCAGCCATTAATGTTTCTACATCAGCCATTCTCTACATTCTGAATACACTTTAAATTTAATTTTTATATTCATTACGAGAGGCCTGGTGCATGGATTTGTGCACATTGAAAGGAAATTAATTAGGAGAAATATTTTAATATTGCTATTCGCCCTTTCTCTATAATAGAAGTGTCAACCAAATTCAAGATTGACAATGACAGATCAAAACACATGCGCACGGTTGGCGCCAGCGAGAACTTTATATATATATCACACATGCGGGAGTCAACTTAGCCTTTTATAGATATAGAATAAACTTGCTTAAATAGATCTGCTTTCTGATTTAGCTAAACTTTTTCCAGCCCAGTGAAGCACCCCAACTTCTCTTTCAGGTAATTGTCAACAACACAGCAGTAAATATCAACATGAAGCAGATTATTATTATAGATCACACAGGGAGAACAAAGGGTAAAATATTTAACTGCAGAAGTGTTTGACTATATTCTGTGCAGTGAGAAAACCTGAAGTCAGTTTCAAGTTCCACCATTTCTTACTTCTTTTCAGTTGGGTCAAGTTTCTAAACTTTCTCAATCTCCATTTTCTGGCTAGTAAGAAGAAAATAGGATTCTACCGAGTCTCTTAACTACCTACTCCAGGACTTCTGTGATGATCAAATGAGATGAGGCATGTGAAAATGCTTCACAGACATTTGGTTAAACTGTAAAATGTTTGCACCTGGTTATAAAGCAAATTGTGTTCCTGAGCTGAAGAAACTCCAAGGAGGCTAGTCGCGAGGCTAGTCGCTAGGGAGAGGAAGCCGGGCGTTGCTACGTGACATCATTATCCGGTGCTCACAGACACCATTTCTGGGCTAGGCTGGGCTGTCGTGTGGGCCACATTTTGTGCCATGGGGTTTGGCAGCGTTGGCTGCAATTTGGTGGGGTATCGCTCCGGGGTGGTGGGGGGCCTGTGTCCCACTTGGGGGAAGCTAAGTGTTGCTTTGTGGGCGCCAGGATTGTGGTGTCATTTATTTTTAAATCACCTGTGTGTCCCACTTGGGGGAAGCCGAGTGTTGCTTTGTGGGTGCCAGGTTCGTGGTGTCATTTATTGTTAAATCACCTGTCGCTAGGGAGAGGAAGCTGAGCATTGCTACGTGATGTCATTACCTGGAGCCCACACCCACTGTTTCTGGGCTGGGTTGGGCTGTGGACCGCATTTTGCACCATGGGGTCTCGGCAGTGTTGGCTGCCATTTGGTAGGCTGTTGCTCCAGGATGGTGACGGAGCCTGTGTCCCACTTGGGGGAAGCCAAGTGTTGCTTTGTCGGCGCCAGGTCCGTGGTACCATTTCTTTGTAAATGGCCAGTGCGCATCACAGCAGCTCCTGTGTTGAGCATCTGCCCCCTGGTGGCCAGTGCATGTCATAGCAACTGGTCGGATGGTCGGAGGGACACTTAGCATATTAGCCTTTTATATATATAGACTAGAGGCCCAGTGCACAAAATTCATGCAAGGGCAGTGTCCCTAGGCCTGGCCAGCGATCAGGGCCGATGTTGGCCTTCCTTCCCCTGGCTGCCGGCTGCCAGTCGGGGTCTTCCTTTATTCCGTGTCACCCCCTGGTGGTCAGTGCACATCATAGTGAGTGGTAGAACTCCCAGTCAGTCGAACTCCCAGTCAGTCGAACTCCGAGGGGACAATTTGCATATTAGCGCTAGGGAGGGAAGCCGGGCGTTGCTACGTGACATCATTATCCGGTGCTCACAGACACCATTTCTGGGCTAGGCTGGGCTGTCGTGTGGGCCACATTTTGTGCCATGGGGTTTGGCAGCGTTGGCTGCAATTTGGTGGGGTATCGCTCCGGGGTGGTGGGGGGCCTGTGTCCCACTTGGGGGAAGCTAAGTGTTGCTTTGTGGGCGCCAGGATTGTGGTGTCATTTATTTTTAAATCACCTGTTGCTAGGGAGAGGAAGCTGAGCATTGCTACGTGATGTCATTACCCGGAGCCTACAGCCACTGTTTCTGGGCTGGGTTGGGCTGTGGACTGCAGTTTGCACCATGGGGTCTAGGCAGTGTTGACTGCCATTTGGTGGGCTGTTGCTCCAGGGTGGTGGCAGAGCCTGTGTCCCACTTGGGGGAAGCCAAGTGTTGCTTTGTCGGCGCCAGGTCCGTGGTACCATTTCTTTGTAAATGGCCAGTGCGCATCACAGCAGCTCCTGTGTTGAGCATCTGCCCCCTGGTGGCCAGTGCATGTCATAGCAACTGGTCGGATGGTCGGAGGGACACTTAGCATATTAGCCTTTTATATAGAGAGACTAGGGGCCCGGTGCACAAAAATTTGTGCACTGGGGAGGGGGGTCCCTCAGCCCAACTTGCCCCCTATCACATACTGGGAGCCCTAGGGGATGTCCTACTACCTGCTCCCTTTGTGGGAGTCGACCGGGCTGATCAGGGGAAGGCACCAGCCCCATCACCCCGCTGCTGCAGCCACTGCCAGTCACCGCAGCCACCAAGGTGTTAATTACCATGTTTCTCTTTTATTATATAGGACTAGAGGCCCAGTGCACAAAATTCATGCAAGGGTAGGGTCCCTAGGCCTGGCCAGCAATCAGGGCCTATCGGGGCCTTCCTTCTCCTGGCTGCCGGGTGCCAGCCGGGGCCTTCCTTTGTTTCATGTCACCCCCTGGTGGTCAGCGCACATCATAGTGAGTGGTAGAACTCCCAGTCAGTCGAACTCCCAGTCAGTCGAACTCTGAGGGGACAATTTGCATATTAGCCTTTTATTATATAGGATGGCAATAAAATGTTCAGAGCTTAACCATGCAATCTACCATAATTACATTCATTTCTTAGGCAACTTTCCCCCCTCTCATGTTATTTTTATGTTTTGTAATTATTTTGTTTTCTGTTTACTTTTCATTAATTCCTTTTCTGAATCTTCACCTGAGCTACAAATAGCTTCTCAACATGATCAAATGCCTCAGGTGACATCAGTTTCAATTTATTCTTTCTACAACATTCCTGTAGTCCTTTGTCTGCCTGTTCCAATTTTCACTGTTTCTGGGACTCTTAGGGTTTAAGCCTTACCAACAGTCTGGTAATTCTCTTCGCTTCTATTCTGTGTTTCTTGAATCCCTTTTTTCTTCTTTCTTTCTTTTTTTTTTTTCTTAATAAGATAGAACACCATATTTACTTCCCAAGAAATTGTGTATAGAAAGTAAATGTTTGAGACTGACTACCTTTGAAAATTGCTTAAGTAAGCATTTGTTTCAGTATAGAAATCTAGGTCAAAACTTAGTTTCTTGCAGAAGAGAAGACATTGTTCTATTGTGTTCTATCTTTCAGGGTTATCCTTGAGAAGACTGTTACTGTTCTCATTTCTAGCTTATATTGTGTGACCTGTTCTTCCTCTTGGAACTTAAATATGTTTTATTGTTCAAGAATGTCATAAAATTGTAAGATGTTGTAAATTTTGCTGTCTCCTTTCTTTCTTTCTTTCTTTCTTTCTTTCTTTCTTTCTTTCTTTCTCTCTTTCTTCTTTCTTTTTTTCTTTTTTTTTTTTTTTTGGAATTAGACTGCTGCTGTTTTCACCACATGTTACAAGATTATAATCTTTTTCTCATTCACCTTTTCATCTCTTTCCACTGTGATCACTTGATTCTCTTCTTCTTATGCCCTCTTCCCTTTTCCTCTTAAACTTTATTATTTTCCTGTATACTAACCTTCCTAATCATCTGTCTGCATTTCAGTTCTATGGCCTATCACCTATCCCTTCTATTGGCTCACCTGTCATTAGCAATAGCCATACACATTGCAATCTGGAGTTGGAAGGGTTCCATTCACAGCTGTGGAATTGGGCCCAGGTAGGGTGCATGCAGCCTCTAATCATTTACATAACCAGACAGAGCAGGGATTCCCACTCTACCCTCTCTTCTCTTCTTTCTTTCCACTCTTCATGCTTCCTCCTCCTCCCTGTCATCTCTTTCCACTGTGATCACTTGATTCTCCTCTTCTTATGCCCTCTTCCCTTTTCCTCTTAAACTTTATATTTCCCTGTATACTAACCCTCCTAGTCATCTGTCTGCATTTCAGTTCTATGGCCTGTCACCTATCTTTCTATTGGCTCACCTGTCATTAGCAATAGCCATAGACATTGCAATCTGGAGTTGGAAGGGTTCCATTCACAGCTGTGGAATCAGGCCCAGGTAGGATGCATTGAGCTGTTAGTGGCAGCATCAGGACTCCAATCCAGATTTGCTAACTCTGGATTCATCACATATATTACACAACAGCTGAGAAGACCTCAACATCAGGAACACAAACCCCTGGCCATCACACCTATGCATTTTGCAATGTAAATCTCACCAAAAAGGTAGATTTTTACATGGTGATGGAGTTAACTAACTCATTCCAAAACCAAATAAAAAAATGAAAAAAGGGTTTCTAGGGATTAGTAATATTTATTGAACACTTATGTGCCCTTCATTTTGCATGTGTTATCTTATTTAAGTCATATACTAACTTTATGTAATAGACTAGAGGCCCCGGTGCACAAAAATTTGTGCACTTGGGTGGGTCCCTCAGCCTGGCCTGTGCCCTCTCGCAGTCTGGGGCCCCTCAGGGGCCCCTTCCCCTGGCTGCTGGCACCAGTTTTCCTCCGGTGCCCGGAACCCAGGCCTTCGCTCTTTGCCCGGAGGGGCTGGTGTGATGGGCTTCCCTCTTCGCTCTTCGCTCGGGGCCCCGGGGGTGAAGCCGGCACAGCGGGCTTCCCTCTTTGCTCTTCGCTCGCCGCTCGGACCCTGGGAGCGGGGCTGGCGCAGTAGGCTTAGCTGTTTGCTCTCCGATGATTGATTGCCTCCTGTACATACCCCGCCCAGGGATCAAACCCAAAACCTAGGTATGTGCCCTAACCAGGAATCAAACCTGCATCCTTTCAATGTACAGGAATGATCAAATGCCTCAGGTGACATCAGTTTCAATTTATTCTTTCTACAACATTCCTGTAGTCCTTTGTCTGCCTGTTCCAATTTTCACTGTTTCTGAGACTCCTAGGGTTTAAACCTTACCAACAGTCTGGTAATTCTCTTAGCTTCTATTCTGTGTTTCCTGAATCCCTTTTTTCTTCTTTCTTTCTTTCTTTCTTTCTTTCTTTCTTTCTTTCTTTCTTTCTTTCTTTCTTTCTTTCTTTTTCTTAATAAGATAGAACACCATATTTACTTCCCAAGAAATTGTGTATAGAAAGTAAATGTTTGAGACTGACTACCTTTGAAAATTGCTTAAGTAAGCATTTGTTTCAGTATAGAAATCTAGGTCAAAACTTAGTTTCTTGCAGAAAAGAAGACATTGTTCTATTGTCTTCTATCTTTCAGGGTTATCCTTGAGAAGACTGTTACTGTTCTCATTTCTAGCTTATATTGTGTGACCTGTTCTTCCTCTTGGAACTTAAATATGTTTTATTGTTCAAGAATGTCATAAAATTTAAGATGTTGTAAGCTTCGCTGTCTCTTTTCTTTCTTTCTTTCTTTTTTTGTGTGTGCTATTGTGCATTTGAAAGCCTCTTTTGTCTGAATTCTTCACTTCAGGAAAGTTTTCTTGCATTATTTTTGTGGTAATTTCTTCCCCTCTGGTTTCCATTCCCCTTTCTAAGGACATTTCAAATAGCCCTCCTGTTTTCAGTCTGATCCTACACACACCCCTTCAGAAAAACATGGTATCTCCAAATGCTAATTCCTGGAAAGGAAGGGAACTGCTATGCTGATTTCACAAAGTTTCCTCACTCTGGCCAGTCAGCCACTGTCAGCCACAGCCCTGAGCTCTCAGACAGGTTACAAGGATGCAGCCTCTGCTAATCATTTACATAACCAGACAGAGCAGGGATTCCCACTCTACCCTCTCTTCTCTTCTTTCTTTCCACTCTTCATGCTTCCTCCTCCTCCCTATCTTTTTCTCATTCACCTTTTCATCTCTTTCCACTGTGATCACTTGATTCTCTTCTTCTTATGCCCTCTTCCCTTTTCCTCTTAAACTTTATATTTCCCTGTATACTAACCCTCCTAGTCATCTGTCTGCATTTCAGTTCTATGGCCTGTCACCTATCTTTCTATTGGCTCACCTGTCATTAGCAATAGCCATACACATTGCAATCTGGAGTTGGAAGGGTTCCATTCACAGCTGTGGAATCAGGCCCAGGTAGGATGCATTGAGCTGTTAGTGGCAGCATCAGGACTCCAATCCAGATTTGCTAACTCTGGATTCATCACATATATTACACAACAGCTGAGGGGACCTCAACATCAGGAACACAAACCCCTGGCCATCACACCTATGCATTTTGCAATGTAAATCTCACCAAAAAGGTAGATTTTTACATGGTGATGGAGTTAACTAACTCATTCCAAAACCAAATAAAAAAATGAAAAAAGGGTTTCTAGGGATTAGTAATATTTATTGAAACTTATGTGCCCTTCATTTTGCACATGTTATCTTATTTAAGTCATATACTAACTTTATGTAATAGATACTCTCATAAGTTCTGATTCTGATATGATGAAATGTAGGGAAATTTATGTCTTTGCTCATAGGGACATAGGAGGGATTCATTCCCAAGTCTATCTCATTCCCAAGTCCATGCTGTTAATTAATCTCATATGGTGCTTCCTGACAACCATTGCTTAAGGCAGTGGTTCTCACCTTGGCTGCACATTAGAATCACCTAGGAATCTTTTTTAAAATCCTGATTTCTGGGCCTCTTCTTCTGGAAATTCTGTTTCTTTGTTATGGGGTGGGGCCACAACATTAGTAACAAAGAAACAGAATTTCTTTTAAAATCCTGATTTC
Organism: Myotis brandtii; assembly: GCF_000412655.1. Lineage (NCBI taxonomy): Eukaryota > Metazoa > Chordata > Mammalia > Chiroptera > Vespertilionidae > Myotis > Myotis brandtii. The sequence continues at coordinate 139,678 of NW_005353397.1, forward strand.
TGGGCCTCATCCTCCGGAAATTCTGTTTCTTTGTTACTAATGTTGTGGCCCCACCTAGTAACAAAGAAACAGAATTTCTGGAGGATGAGGCGCAGAAATCAGGATTTTAAAAAGATTCCCAGGTGATTCTAATGTGCAGCCAAGGTTGAGAACCACTGGCTTAAGGCATTAAGGAAGTCTTCCTGAGAAGCTCAATAGCCCAAGCGCTTGCCTAATTTAAAAATATCCATGCCCGCTGCTTGTTTAGCAAGACCTGCCTCTCCCACCTCTCTGCAAATCTCTAGACTTAGAAAGGGGTGGGTCTCTCCAGTCCCCTGCCCATCTTCATCCTGAGCCCTCCAGCCTCATGAGAAAAGGTCAGTAAACCAAGAGTAGAGTTTCACAGACTGCTTCCAGTCTGGCTTATTTATTTCAGATAGAAAACATTTGGTAAAGATCTTTCCGGGCTATTTAAGCAATTATATCCAACAATCCTCTTAAGGTTTATTTAAATTGAGGTAATTTTCATCCATCCAAGTTCCCAGTCTGCTCTCCAGGTTCTGTGATTGCTGTTGTGACTGTAAATCTAGTTTGGCTGATAGAGGATAATAAAGTGTCTTTGCTTTCCCTCAAGTATCACTCAGTTATTGATCATGGTACAAAAGTCTTGATTTTTGCTTTAGACTTGTATTGACCAGCTTGTCAGAATGTGGGTGGGCATGGCACATGAAGGTGGTGGAACTGCTACAATTCACATATGACTGAATTTTTTAAAAACTTTTTATTTCAAGAGGCTTCAATGCCCTGATTACTTTTTAATTTGGAAAAGAAATATCAGGTACATGGTGGTCTATGAGAGCTGTATTTGGCAAGCACAATTTATAATTCATTATCTTTTTTTTTGCCAGGGCAGTTTTTAAAAAGTTATTTCTATCATCTGTTAAACTGATGTGTTTCTTCTTTGACTGCCATACAAACTTTACGCCTTATATTTTCAAAATCTTCAGGGCATTTTTTTTATATAGCTTTAAATTATAATGAACCACATATCAGATTGTAAAATACATGTTAGTCTTCAAATCTATTTAAGTCTTTTACCTGCTTCATAACAAGCAGGGAGCACAGCAAATGTTCCGCTGTAGTCTCCACAGTAAGGACTAGAAGTAATAAAGTGTCCTTGCTTTCCCTCGAGTATCACTCAGCTATTGATCATGGTACAAAAGTTTTGATTTTTGCTTTAGACTTGTATTGACCAGCTTGTCAGAATGTGGGTGGGCATGGTACATGAAGGTGGTGGAACTGCTACAATTCATATATGACTGAATTTTTTAAAAACTTTTTATTTCAAGTGGCTTCAATGCCGTGATTACTTTTTAATTTGGAAAAGAAATATTAGGTACATGGTGGTCTATGAGAGCTGTATTTGGCAAGCACAATTTATAATTCATTATCTTTTTTTTTTTGCCAGGGCAGTTTTTAAAAAGTTATTTCTATCATCTGTTAAACTGATGTGTTTCTTCTTTGACTGCCATACAAACTTTATGTCTTATATTTTCAAAATCTTCAGGGCATTTTTTTTATAGCTTTAAAGTATAATGAACCACATATCAGATTGTAAAATACATGTTAGTCTTCAAATCTATTTAAGTCTTTTACCTGCTTCATAACAAGCAGGGAGCACAGCAAATGTTCCGCTGTAGTCTCCACAGTAAGGACTAGAAGTTCATATCCATGAGTCTTTCCAGGGTCTTTCTGAGCCAGTTTGGAACCCAGGACAAATGATCATTTGTTGTTCTGAGCACTGTCACCACCAGACGATCCTGCCTGGGGATCTGGGCAGCGAATGGGGGTCAATAAGGTCCCTCCCTGGGTATACTGGTAGAATAATGCCCCGCCTGCAACTCATGTCTACTTGGAACCTCAGACTTCCCTTGCCCTTGATAGAATAATGCCCTGCCTGCAATTCATGTCTACTTGGAACCTCAGACTTCCCTTGCCCTTGGGGTCAAGTTCATAAAATGTTCTCTATGACCCAGGCCCATAAGTTTGGTTCCTTCCATGTAACTTATTGTTTCAGGTCTTTACTCCATTTTGCATTAATTTTTGTACATGGGGACAAACTGTAATCCAGTTTCATTCATTTTCATGTGGCCTTCCAGTTTTCCCAGCACCATTTATTGAAAAGACTATCTTTACTCCATTGTGTGTTTCTGGCTCCTTTGTGAAAAATGATCTGTCCATATACGTGTGGTTTTATAGCTGGGCAAAGAATTCTAATTGGCTCTTTTTGGATTGGTCCAAGACAGAAATGGAACAAAGATGTTCTACAGCAGGACAGAAAAGGTAGCAGTTGAAACTTTTCTCTTCTCTAGTTCTATGAAATCATAAATTTTTTCCAAACTAGTATCTCTTCACATAGACTTTTCTTAGCCAAAACTGTCAAGGTTTTTAGAAAGTAACGCTTTTCTAGTTTCAAACCGAGACCTAATGCCTAGAGTGTCTGCCAGACCCGACCACACAGTGCCTCCCAGCATCTCCGCTGCACAAATCTCCTTTCCTCTCTTAAAAAGGATGACATTAGCCTGAAACCTTGTTTCTGAATGCTTTGGTTTTTTGTTTAGTGTTTTGTTTTTCCCAGAAAAAGAAATTACATTTTGATCCTACAATAATTAAATCATGAAGGAACAATTGAGAACATTTGTTTTGCGGAACTGAAGGAAACAAATAGTTATCAAGTTTGGAATTCTGTTTTCTGGAAAGGGAAAGGAAGGCAGGAATAAATGGAAGGGATCAAGAAAGAAGGCAGAGAGGAAAGGAGATAAGAGGGGAGGGGAAGGAAAAGAGGAAAAGCTATAATTTGGGAGAGAGACTGTGGAAGCAGCATTCCTTTGGGGTAATTTGGCAAGCACAGCTCACCTTTCTTATGCCTTCCCTGGTCTAAACTCTTCACCTCATGTCTTCTTATCTACCAAAGACTGAAATGCTATAACTGATGACCTGTCAGAGCTTAAACCAGGTCCTGCAACTAGTTTATCCTGTACTTGCTAGAGAGTTTGCTTAGAAGAAATTATGTCCTGGCCAATAGTGGGTAAGAAATAAAATACCTACTCTTAGTCACTATCTTCACAACCACCCCTGAGGAGATACCATCTATCTTTGGCTGAGGAAAATAAGGTTTAAAGAGATTAAGAAACTTGCTTTAGTAGAATAGCACTCAAACCCAGGCCAGTGATTCAATACCCTAAGCTTCTAACCACACAGCCAAAAGGTCATCCTTAGAACGGAGAAGAGAATGGAATATTCTCTACTAACACAATTCAACAGCAGCACGAGGGCCTCAGCCCCTGGAGAGTGTGGTAAGGGGGATTGCTGCTATGCCATCTTTTTCAGTCATTTTATAAGTTTATAGTAAAAACTATCTCCGCCCTGACCGGTTTGGCTCAGTGGATAGAGTGTTGGCCTGAGGACTGAAGGGTCCCAGGTTCGATTCCGGTCAAGGGCATGTACCTTGGTTGCGGGAACATCCCCAGTGGGAAGTATGCAGGAGGCAGCTGATCAATGTTTCTCTCTCATCGATGTTCCTAACTCTCTATCCTTCTCCCATCCTCTCTGTAAAAAATCAATAAAATATATATTTTTTAAAAAACTATCTCCATCTCTCTGTCTCTTCTAAGTTCTCAACTTCCTCAACTCTCCATTTCCTCAACTTCAAAGAGAGACGATCAATACCCACTTCACAGGATTGTTCCAACAGTTAAATGAGATAGAGTATATAAATCTCTCCACACTCTGTAATATTTAGTTCCTTCACCCTTCTCTCCTTCTCTTATTCACAATCCAACTTTTATGAATTGTTTTTATTAAAGAAATATAAATATATCTTCAATCTTATAATCTCTCATTGCCAAGTTTTTATTTCATTTTTATAATATCTCATAAGTTTAGGAATAAAACTACATTTTTAAAAACAAGAAGTCTCATTTGAATTGTTTTCTTCTGTAGATTTTGTTCTTCATATCTTAAATCTTCGAATGTATTTATTCCATTGGAAATACCTGATGAAATTGTTTTCAGTAACATATAATTTTTAATTGTATGGTTGAGTTGTAATAACTAGACTTTTAAAAGGAATCACAAAAATAGAAATTTGAGCATATAAAATAAGTAAAACTTTTATACTTCAAAGTTATTATTTTGGCTTCAATTCAGATGTCATATTACTTAACGAAGGCGAGAAAGGGATAAAAGATCTTTAGATTTGAAGCAATTCACCATCTTCCAAATTTCATAATCCTATTATTTCATGCTTGTTCTGATGAGAAACTAAAACTTCAGCCTGCAGAGAACAGACAGTGCTGTGTGTCCAGCGGATTGATGACTACATGTCTTCTCGTGTAGAGAGATAGCAAAAACAATTGGCTGACAGGTGAGAGCTGAACATTTCTCACTGATGTGCAGCAGGATTCTCTTTCCCTTTTGAAGTAAAAAAAATGACAAACTGGTATCTGACATTGGAATCAATGAGAAGTCAGGCCAGGGAGCAGATCCTGGCAGCTTTGCCTTTAGGCTCGGTGCTTAGAAGATTATCTGGGCCAACTCAGAAGACACTCCTATTAGGGCCCCTTGAATGCAGAGTTTTAAAAGGCTTATATGACAAGGTGTTGAGTGGAGCCTCACAGAGGCAACACTCAGTGGGACAGATCCAGGGAGAGCTCTGCTTGATTCTGGCTCCCAGCTGGAGTCAATGATGCCAACCATGATGAGAAATGATGAGGGTCCCAGCTGAGCATCACTCAGGGCATTTTGGTCCCTTCACATGGATATAGACCATTGATGGCGAACCTTTTGAGCTCGGCGTGTCAGCATTTTGAAAAACCCTAACTTAACTCTGGTGCCGTGTCACATATAGAAATTTTTTGATATTTGCAACCATAGTAAAACAAAGACTTATATTTTTGATATTTATTTTATATATTTAAATGCCATTTAACAAAGAAAAATCAACCAAAAAAATAAGTTCGCGTGTCACTTCTGACATGCGTGTCATAGGTTCGCCATCACTGGTATAAAAGTTACCTGCCATATATTTAAATGACTACCTTTGAGACTGTTAATTGAACCAGTTATCCCTGGTCAAAGAGAGATAGTTCTTCTTGGGGGAAAAAGGGGGGAAAATGGCTAGAACTCATATTGGAGAAAAAATTAAGATCTGTAGCAAATCTAATGTTGATAGGTACTCATGTCATATTTTTATGCAAAAATAAGGCAACTGATGAAAAAAACAATTGTTGTATCATGTTGGTCATTTGCTGACATTCCCAAACTCCCACAGGAATAGTGGTAGCAACTAGAGTTTAATGACCTCCTACTTGTTCCACCAATCATTTGTACTCATGGTTATGACATTGGTTAGCTGTTTTTCTCACCCCTCCCCATCCCCCACGAAGAGCAATAACCCTTCACTGAGAAGAAAACTCTGTTAGCTGCCGAGGGGCTTGTGAAGGTTTCACTATTATGGGATAAAATGAATTGTTGCACGATCCTGTGTCTTAGACATTCAAATATTTGAAGTCATACATAGTGACCGGGTATTTCTGGTTTGCTTTGCAAAAGTAATGTGAGCCTCCCTGAGGAACTGACTTGTGTGGTTGTTGGAGGAACGAAAATGGCATCAGTTTGGGAGGCTCTGAGCTGTTTCCTTTCAGAGTTGTCATGTGACCCTACCCGTGTACTTCCTGCCCTTGACCCAGTTTTGAATTCTGAATGTCTGACACTTTGCAAAAGTAGGGGAGCTGTTAGACGATAGCCTGCATTTTAGTTTGCATAACTCCACTCCCCACCCCAACCTTCCCTCAAAACTTTAACAGGATGCAACTTCCTTCCAGAGCTGAACTATTCTGCCAGCTGCAGTATCATGTCTTCTTTCTTTTTCCTCGTTCTCATTATGAAATGATAGAGAACTTGAGGAGTTTTAATAATGGGACTACTAGCTATGAAAATATTATTCATGTCTTAAAGAAATTGAAATAAGCTTAATACTTTGTTTCTTTCTGTTCTTTGTAAAATGTCTCCATCTGACATAAGTGACATATTACAGACCAATGTTTCTCAGACTTTTGCATGCTGCACGCTATTAAAAAGTAGACCGCAGGGCCTCATCCCCAGAGATTTTGACTCAGTTGGCCTGAGTTGGGACCCAAGGGTTTGCATTTCTAACAGGTTTCCAGGTACAACTGTTGGTGCTAGAACCCAACTTGGAGAATCCCAGTTGTAGTGAAAGGGCCAGATACCTGTGAGGTGAGGCTTGGGTGACTAACTCAATCTGGTTTACCTGGGACTTTCCTGGTTTTTGTGCTGAAAAACCCACATCCCAGGGACTCCTTCATTTTAGGGAAAACCAGGACAGTTGGTCACCCGAGGTGAGGCCAAAAATATTTCTAGTTTGAATAGAAAATTTGCAGTTCTTAAGATTTCCAAAAACCATTTTCAAGTTTGCTGTATTGTGACTTCACTAGAGGCCCAGTGCATGAATTCATGCATGGTGGGGTCCAGCCACCCACCTCAATGGGGGCCGACTGGGGCTGGGCTGGCCAAGGGGAGGGGCCATGGGTGGTTGTCGGGCCGTCCCCGTTCCTAAGCTGGGTGGGGGAGGTGATAGGGGGTGGGGCTGGCCATGG
>NW_005353397.1:146468-147048 GCF_000412655.1 Myotis brandtii
AGCCCCACCCCCGATTGGGGTCAGAGGGGGCCGATCTGGGGCCAGGCTGGCTGGGGGGAGGGGCCACGGGAGGTTGGGGAGGGCCAATCAGGCCCTGATTGGGCTGGTTGGCTGCCACAGTGCGCGTCATAGCAAGCGGTCATTCCAGTCATTCTGGTCGTTCCGTCATTCTGGTCGCTTGGCTTTTATATATATAGACTAGTAGCCCAGTGCATGAAATTCATGCACTGGGGTAGGGGGGGAGAAGGGGCCCCTCAGTCTGGCCTTCACCCTCTCCAATCTGAGACCCCTCAGGGAATGTCCAACTACCTGTTTGTGCCCACACTTTTAACAGATAACAGCTCCATTGTTGTTCCTTTCTTATGCTTAAAACCATTGGAATTAGTAGGTATTCAAAGTGTGTATACATTTTGGGGGGACACCCTGTATATCTCTAGTCAGTGGTGAAAAAAACCAACAGCAGATTTGGAACCCCCAGACAGGGAACCTTGCTCATTCCCCACATGTCTCCCCACTTCACTTTCCACCTTCGTGGGCAGCAGGAGAATCAATGTTTTCTCTCATTAATTCGGAAAAGCAC
>NW_005353397.1:147648-148640 GCF_000412655.1 Myotis brandtii
CTCAGCACCCAGAACACCCAGACACTCTCCAAAGGATGTGAGCGCATCAGAGAGGATGTGTGCACATCCTGTGGGGGTGTTAGGCATGCCGGGTTGATGGAAGTGTGGTGGAGAGGCGGGGGGAACTTGTGCACGCCTTGGTTTGCAACTGTTGCAGATGTGGGAGGGTGACAGTGTGCTGGGGGATGTTTGCACGCCAGGGGGGTATGTGCACACCAGAGGCCTCTGGCTTTGCAGATCCCCAAACCCCCATGGTGCGGCCAGGAGGACGTCAGTCTGGCCCGCCACGGTGGCTGTCCCTGCGATCCTGCACCTTCTGGGCCAGGAGGCGGATCTTGCGCAGTCACTCCTGGGCGCTGATGGCTGCCTCCCCGCCGTGAAGGGTCACAGATCCAAGTCCCGGGACCGTGCATAGCCTCAACTGCTGCCCCCTGCCCGGCAGGGTCACAGATCCGTGTCTTGGTCCCCTGGACAGCCTCAAGCACTGCCGCCCTGCCTGGCAGGGGCACAGATCTGGGTCCTGGACTGCAGACAGCCTCCTGCGGTGCCCCCCGTCCGGCAGGGTCACAGATCCGTGTCTTGGTCCCCTGGACAGCCTCAAGCACTGCCGCCCTGCCTGGCAGGGGCACAGATCTGGGTCCTGGACTGCAGACAGCCTCCTGCGGTGCCCCCCGTCCGGCAGGGTCACAGATCCGTGTCTTGGTCCCCTGGACAGCCTCAAGCACTGCCGCCCTGCCTGGCAGGGGCACAGATCTGGGTCCTGGACTGCAGACAGCCTCAAGCACTGCCGCCCCACCCGCGAGGACATGGATCCAGGTCCCAGACCGCAGACAGCCTTGCTTGCTGCCGCCCCGCCCAGCAGGGTCACAGATCCGAGTCCTGGACTGTGGACAGCCTCAAGCATTGCCCCTGCCCGGCAGGGTCCCAGATCCGGGTCCCAGACCGCAGACAGCCTTGCCTGCTGCCGCCTGCCTTCAGTATGCAAATTAGCC